>NC_034606.1:8386714-8472291 GCF_900095145.1 Mus pahari | reverse complement strand
GGAAGCGAATTCACCTAAGAGGAGTAGAAGGCAGGAAATAATCAAACTTAGGGCTGAAATCAACCAAGTGGAAACAAAAAGAACTATTCAAAGAATCCATATTTTTTCTAAATTCCTCTGTAAGTAAAGCTTGCAAAGATTCCACCAAGAAAAGGTACTCCAAAGGCCTTTGAAAGTTGACCACGGGAAACCACTGCTTTCCTCTTTTAATGATAAAAGCCTAACAGGCACAGTGATCAGACTTTTGCACGGCTCCCTGAAATCTGTACCAATTTTCCTCATCAGTGCCACGGCGGCCTAGAGCCCTGCCAAGAGTTCCTACTTACTCTGGCACTGCCTGGTCTTTTGAAAAGTACCAACAGTTTTCCCTACCCTCCATCACCAGCCCTTTTATAGCTCTGCAGGCATATAACTACTTGTCTGAAGTTTCTTCTTGCTGAAATCCTTAAAGTTACATTTTGCTTTCTTAGGGGAATCGTGGTCAAGATAGAATCAATTCACCATTAAGCACCCACCGGGAGGCATTCACTTACTGCTGTTAAAAGCTAGTTCCGTGGTCTAAAAATGGCAGTAGCTGTTCTTTATACTTTAAACATATAATCTCTACAGAATCCTTTCCTTTTCTTGGGTATGTGGCTATTTGTATTTTAATATTAATGGGGTCCCCCCAGACCAGTTTGCACTGGAGGGTCTGCACTACATGTAGCTTCTGGGAACCTGACCCAAGTTAATTCTCATTGGTAAATAAAGATACCAGCAGCCAATAGCTGGGGAGGACAGCCAGAGGCTGGAGTTTAGGATTTCCTGGGCTTGGGATCAGGAGGAGAGGAAGAAGGAGATCCACCACGCTTTGGGAGACTGTAGAAAGAGGAGCGACTCAGCGGCCACCTTGGGGTAGAGAAGCAAGGAGGGCACCCTGGGCTCTGGGCCAAGAAAGCACCACCCAGGGGGGGTCCAGAGGGACCAAGATGGAACATAGAAACCAGCAAGTAATAACTCAGAATTATTGGCGGGATTCTAGCTGCGTAGAGCCTAGATAGTCAACCAGCTGTTGTGCTGCTTAAGGTATATTAAAATGTAAAGATTGTGTGTGTGTCTTTTATTCAGGAAAATCAACCATAGAGGCAGGAAGCAATGCCATGCCAACCATAATTAATAATTGATACTACATGGGTGTTCATATAATATTTGTTATATTATCTCATCGGCATCATTAAAATCTTGACCCTATAACAATGGAATAGCTCAACATGAAAACGAGAAAATGCCAGAAAATATAGTTAACATGGACATAGTTCCTTCATCACTTTGGCCTTACACCAAATAATGAGATTTTTTTTTTTAAAAAAAACTATTTGCATAACAGATTTGAAACATTTAAGGGGGCTTTAATGATATGCAGTAATGCCATGACGGTTTTACAGAAGAGAATTGGAATTTAAAAAGGAACCAAAAAAAAAAAAATCAACAACAAAGCTTATAAACCACACTGGAAATTTCCAAAAACCAATAACTCCATGATTGTATTTATGCAAATATATGCATATGTGTAATTTTCTCAAAATAAAAACCCTTGGCAGAAATATAGATTTGGAAGAAAAACATCTTTTTCTGAACTTTTAAAGTTCTTTATAATAATTTCATGTCTAAGAAGTTCTGCTGATATTTCTTGGAGCGCTTAAGTTCTGTGTTCTCCATCCCTGGGTGTGCCATCCGCTGACAAACATTTTAGGACACTTAATCATTTGTTTCCTTATAAACTTCTTTCGCTTTAGGATTTCAGGTTGTGCTATTCATAAGAGTCTCCAAGGATAGCCTTAGCTTTGAAACAGACTATACATATCTAGAGCATTAACTCTACAGGTCATGGGAAGGCAACCTATTAAATGAGTGAAATAAGTGTGCTCTGTTTATCAAAGACTGAACAGAAGGGTGTGGAATGTAGCTCTTGGACAGAGGCAGACTTAAGTCCTTATTCCATCTATTCTGCTTGAGATCTCAGAAAAGTCATTTTCCATGAGACTTTGTCTTGTGCCTTTGCTAAGTGTCTTAGTCAGGGTTTCTATTCCTGCACAAACATCATGACCAAGAAGCAAGTTGGGGAGGAAAGGGTTTATTCATCTTACATTTCTACATTGCTGTTCATCACTGAAGGAAGTCAGGACTAGAACTCAAGCAGGTCAGGAAGCAGGAGCTGATGCGGAGGCCATGGAGGGATGTTCTTTACTGGCTTGCTTCTCCTGGCTTGCTCAGCCTGCTCTCTTATAGAACCCAAGACTACCAGCCCAGAGATGGTCCCACCCACAAGGGGCCCTTCTCCCTTGATCACTAATTGAGAAAATGCCCCACAGCTGNATCTCNTNGAGGCATTTCCCCAACTGAAGCTCCTTTTTCTGTGATAACTTCAGCCGGTGCCAAGTTGACCCCTTGTCAACTTGACACACAAACACATCACTAGTAAGCCTCAACCCTTAGTTTCTTATTCATCCCCAAGATCTAAACAAGTTTCAAAGTCCCACAGTCTTTTTACATACTAAGAGTTCAATCCTTTTAAAATATCTTTTTACAATTAGAAGTCTCTTAACTGTGGGATCCACTAAAATATTTTCTTTCTTCAAGAGGGAAAAAATAGTCACAATCAAAAGCAAAAATTAAACTCCAATTGTCCAATGTCTGGGATCCAACTCATGATCTTCTGGGCTCCTTCCTCCAAGGGCTTGGGTCACTTCTCCAGCCCTGTCCTTTGTAGCACACAGTTTTTCCTCTAGGCTCCAGATGCCTGTACTTCACTGCTGCTGCTGTTGGTGGTGGTCATCTCATGGTCCTGTCATCTCCAAAACACTGCATGACCCCTCCAGTCCTGGGCCATCAATTTCAACTGAGGCTGCACCTTCACCAATGGCTGTCCATGGCCTCTCACAGAGCCGAGCCTCAGCTGCTCTGCATGACCCCTTCATGCCTTCAAAACCAGTACCACCTGGGTGACTCTTACACATTACCAAGTCCTGCTGCAGCAAGAGGTACAACTTTGGCTATCTCTGGAACACAGCCTCTGTGATCTCAGAAAACATTTCCTAGAAGATGTCACCTCCATGATGCTGGTCTCTTCTTAAACACAGCTAATTTCTTAGCTCCAGCTAACCAGCATCAATAGCCCCAGAAATGCAAAGGTTTCACTCTAGTAGTTCTGGTATCTTGCTAATCACAGCTGATTCTTCAGCCTCAGCTAACCAGAGCCACAGAATCTTCACAATCACAATAGCAAAGGCCCTGATAAGAGTCTTTAATCTTCCCTCTGAAATTTTACAAGCCAGGCCTTCGTCTTCTGCACTGTTCTCAACATTATCTTCCAAGCTCTTACACAACATCCCACAGAGCTCTAAACACTGAATGGTTCTTCTAGACCAAAGTTCCAAAGTCCTTCCACAGTCCTCCCCAAAATATGGTCAGGTTGTCACAGGAATACCCCATTATGCTGGTACCAACTGAAGCTCCTTTCTCTGTGATAACTCCAGCCTGTGTCAAGTTGACACAAAACTAGCCAGTACACTAAGGAAAAGATTATACACTGACGGTGATGGTGCAAGGTGATGCGCACTGCTAGTGGTTAATGCAAGGTACAACACTGGGCTTAGCGGGACTGCTGGCATCTTATTCCATTTCATTATGCGTTTCTGATCCAGTGCCTTTGACAATTCTACTCTCTTCCTGGCTCCTCTAGGTGTTCTTGGTATTTGAACCTCTTTCCCGGCTTTTACAGCATTCTCTGACACCCTCTCTTTCTTATACCTCATAAAACCCCAGGGAGGAAACTACTTCCCTGCATCTAAGGTATGAGTCACTAATTTTCCAAATATAGTATTTCCAAGATGCAAGCAAGAACCAAAAGTTTGTTTGAGGGCAATATTAAAGACAAAATATTCAGCCTATTAACTAATACAATGTGAGTTTTATATCCATGAGTTAGAGGAACAAGGAGTTAAAATTCGTTGAAAAGGGTCCAGGAAGATGGCTCAGTGGGTCATGTGCTGGTGGTGAAAACATAAGAACATTTTTGGATATTCAGAACCTACTGTAAACGCTGAGTAAGTAAGGAAAGCAGAGCTGGAATAGCTGGGGATACCTGGGCAGTAGCTAGACTTGCCACATGGGAAAGCTCTACATAAATGAACATAGCAGAGATCTACTAAGAAGGTTCCCAAAGTCACTCTTTGTCTCCTACCATTTGCACGTACGTGATTCTGCATGCAAATATTTGTTCCTGCAGACCACAGGCATATGTGGAAAACAAAAGTTAGAACCTGTGCCTGTACTGAAAATTTCTTCCTCAGGATGATTTACTGAACGATGTAGCATACAAATGCCACAGCATACTTACGTAAGGGGCTTGAGTGTCAGAGCATGTGGCCGAACTGAAACCACGACCTCAGGAGGGAGACTCAAGCTGGCTTTGCTATTTGGGAGCATTGTTTTAAATGAGCTCAATTTCTTCAGTTTAGTTTTTTAGTATTTTTATTTTTAAGATAATAATATAATTGTATCATTTCCCCTCTCCTGTCCTTCCTCAAAATCCTCCGTATAGTCCTTTTTTATTAAAAATATTTAGATGTATTTATTTTATTTTTATGTGTATGAGAGTTTTGCCTACGTGTATGTATGTGCATCATGTTTCTGTGAGTTGCCCACAGAAGATGGTGTAACAGCACCTGGAACAGGAGTCATAGATAGTTGTCATGCTAGGAATGGAACCCAAGTCCCCTGCAAGAATATATAGCCTTAACCACTGAGTGGTCTCTGTTGCTCTAATTCCTTGATTTCTTTACTACTGGACTTCTTTTTCTAGAGAATAAGAATGAAATTACCTCATACTTCCTGAGAAAAACTAGGAAGAATATATATCAAGAGTCTTTAACTCTTGGTAGAGGCACATAGCTGGCTGTGATCTATCTGTTTCAGGTCCTTCGATATAACAACAGTTCCAGGCTTGTCCTGATACATTTTGTTTCATGGTAACATATCAGTTATTCATTTTCATTTATTTACCACTTACAGTATGTTTGACATGACTGTAAGTAATTTAGAACATGAATTATTGTTGGAAGTAACCATGTGGATACTTGAAATCAAACCAGAGTCCTCTGGTAGAACAGCCAATATTTTTAACTACTCAGCCATCTTCTGTTCAGGTATCCATACTTATTGATTTCTAAGGGAATACTATTTATAAATGGTTAAACATTTAACATACTATAAATCACATAGTTATTTAAAGGTATGCTTTTTCACATTTAATTTTTGAAGATGCAATGACATCATCTGCTCAATAATATAGAAACTGAAGTTCAAAGAACTTCAAACTTTGAAATAAAAAAAAAATCCTAACATTGTGTTATAGGAAAAAGAAATCTTGCATTCCACTTTTAAAATTTAAAATTTAAGTTACTATTATTCCGGTGGACAAAGCATGTTTTTAATCCATATATGTGGAGGTAAGGGGCAACCTGTTTTTAGCAACGGGTTCTCTCTTTCTAGTATGGGTCTAGGGATTGAACGTAGATGGTCATTTTTGTGTGTCAAGGGTTTTTGCCCTCTGGATCATCTCATTGGGCCACACCTAGAGTATAAAGCAGGAATTATCTGACTGTATAGCCAAGGTATTTGCCCCTTCTACGCAGCTCTTAACTAACGCATGGTCCTCGCTGAACAGTAAAACAGAAGAACTAGAAACAGAAATGACCTCAGAAGGCTGGGGGACAAGCTCCATCTGACCCATCATCTTCACCGCTCTCAAACTAGGAGTCTTGTTTTATGTGCATTTTCCTCTCTTTTTAACTGAAGGTCCTAAGAAAATTGTGAGAAGGTTCTGCTGAAATCAAGATATTTATATATTTTCAAATCCTAAGGTCTTTGTTTTAAAAAGAGCAAAGGGATTTTTCATGACTCATTCTTAAGAAGTTGTTCTAGGAGCCATAGAAGAACAGTTCAGTGAGGTTAACCATGATCTCCGAAACAAATACAACTGAAAAGTTATTGATTTGGAAATTTAGAGTATAAACACACAAACTATATAAGTCCTCCTTAGTTTTCATTAGAGACTACACACACACACACACACACACACACACACACACACACACACACACACAGACATCCCTACTCACATTACTTCCCAAGCTGAACCATACAAAGAGTTTTCAGACACACATGGTACTCTGCCTTAATTTAAAATACAGAAATGGCATGATTAATGCTTCCATGGGAGCAATATACTAATTATAAAGAGACATTTCAAATATACACATGAGAAGTTAAGTTGCATGTGAACAGGATTAGGCCCACAACTGAGCTCATTAGTTATTCATTGATTGTTCCTGAGGAACCATAAATGACATCTCCCTTCTAGCCACTGTAGCAATCATAACAATTGTCTAGCACTTTGTAATTCACACAGAGCTGAGACAGGCATGATCACACATAATGAATTGCTACTAGGGATAGAGCATGTACTATGGGAAAAAAAAAGAAATTTAACTGAAAAAAGACGGGGTCTGTCTTTAAATATAAACTTAGATCCTTGCTTTAAAACATACAAGCTAGGTGACATTGGACAAGCCCACAGATCCCTCAGAACTTGACTTGTAAAATGAAGACTTGAAACCCTGCTAACGCCACAGTTGACTTTTTAGCACAATACTTGCTAAAAACTGCATTGCTAGTGTGGGTCCAGCTAAGCCAGAACCTACTCCCAATGGATCAACCTTGGCTTTGTCTTATTGTATACAAAGCACCTGACGTTGAGTCATTCACATTACTGAGCTTCTCACAACTGTCTGGGTCCCTGAGACTAAAACCAAGGACTCAGCCACTAAAGAAAGATTTTGATTATTTTGGACACAAAGCCTATCTGAGTTTCAGAACAACAGAATTCAACAAAATAGTAACAAACATGGCAGAAAGGGATAAGTAGCTTACCATATTTTTCAAAACAAAATGCTATTTTGGTATTTGCTTAGAGAAGTACTGTGCTAAAAAAAAAATCTCAAGTGGGAATTTTTGGTTTCTTTGCAAACTCAGTTGTGTCACCTGATGGTTTTCCAGAAACTGTCTTGAGAGGATGTTTTACTGAAGCAGACACATGAGAAGGCATTTGATGTTTTGTTGAAGGAGATGCTTGAGAGGGTGTGTGACATTTGGAAAGAGTATAAATGGAACCCTGTAAACAGTGAGAAGTCCCTTTTGCATTGTGATACCATGCAATACTTCACTGGTCTTTGCTGATGTTCGCTGGCCATGCACTGCTTCATGGCTGTGCAATACTTTGCTTGCACAATGCTTTGCTGGTCTTGCTTCTTCACTGGTCTTTGATGGTCTTCACTTCATAGAGGAAAATGTGCCAAAAAACTTCTTGTCGTATTTCAGCTGAGTCTTTCCCCTTCCGTTGACTCTGTCGATTCAGCAGAGCCTTGTAGTTTCTGCTGGATCAAGCCACTGCTATCGAGTAGTGTTTGGTGTTTCCTGTTGAATTGGACTGCTGGAATCCTGACAACAAATAGTGAAACCATCCCAAAGAACTACTTCTAAACAGGTCCACAAACCCTTTCCTATTAACCTTTTTCTCCCCAACCTCTACTCAGTGGGTTAGAAGGGAGGTTGAAGCATTCAAGAACCCTAAATAAAGTAGGTTTAGATAAATCTAAGCCTACAGAAGTCAATGCTCAAAGTAATTTCACTTGGATCCAAAAACATGCACATCAGATACAAATGGTAAAACCAATGATTTGAGGTTCCAAGAGGTCATGAGGATTAGGATACAGAATGATCTAATTTGGCAGAGACAGGTATTAGAATTCAATCATGCCCAGGGCTAAAAGCAATGTATGAAAGAGAGGAGTGGATTTAGCATAGTTTGATTTGGGTCATGTCTTTTTATTAATAAGAATTATTAGTTGTGATCAGGTCACCTGGAACCTCTGTATCCTACAGGCTAATGCAGATTCTTTCTGCCCTATTCAACTAACACATAACTCTTTTTTTAAGAACACACAGGAAATTCAATCACAGTTAAGATACTTGGGTCTGCATACCCTTTGATAGATATCCATAGGCTATTGATGAGGAGGAAGGTCAGGCTGTCATGCCCATCATTCCCTCTTTCCCCTCCTACCTAGCTTTCTCTCTATCCTTGGTTCTTCCCTTCTCAGTCCTTCTGAACTCCACCTCCACATTGGGGTATATCCCAATTGTTCTCAGCCCTAAAGCAATGTGTAGTCTCTAAGGATCTTCCTTAGTTTCACTGAAGATGTATGCTTGACTGTCAATTAGAGTCATCCCAGTACAACACTCATTGTAACCATTGTAACATGACAATAAGTTTTACGTTTGTTGAATATTTAAGATGACTGAACAAAGAAACTTGGTATCTGGTTAATGGATAACATAACAGAGACCATGGGAGAGATACAGAAATTTGTCTCTGGAGGGTGTATGTTGACATTTTAATGAAAGCTAAACACTGAGCTACTGTTTTTGTCTTCCAAAGGGCTCTTTCCCAGAGAAGACTGACTTACACGATATGGACAAAGGTTTCTCTCTGTGTCTCAGAGGATAACTGGGAAGGTTCAATACAAGTTTTCCGATTTATAATTTCAGGGCTCAAGTAGTACAGTCTGTAGGCACAGCAAATGCCTGCTTTCTCCACACACCACTGAGGGAGGGTCTGTGGAAAGGCCAGCCAGTATGCTGCTACTACTGCCCCAAATAATAAGCTTTATCTACAAAACTTTGTGCTTACTTTCAAGACAAAATAAATATGGAGCATACAAATAGTGTTGTCAATCACATTTTCCCTAAACTAGCACTACTCATTATTGTAGACTTATTGAATAGTTACTATTTCTCCATGGACCTTTCTCCATTTGCATTCTCTAACTGTAATATCAGCAACTTGTTTAACATTTACTGGCCAGACTCAGTACCAACTTTTGTATGCATTATTGCACTTTGTTTTATGATAAACAAATTTGATCAGTGTAATCTGTGACTAACACAGCTAATTCTAATACACTCAGCAAATTTCTAAGTGGTGATATGTTCTCATTATTCCCAGACCTTTGCTTCTTCTTCTAGAATAATCGAATCATTCATGGAGATTAAAGAAGAGGTAATGATACCTTTCTTACTTTTGATGAAGAGTATGTTCTCTTCTCCACATAGTTTTCACAAAATAGGTTATTCTCTAATCTCGTGATGTCCTAAAGTCCCATTAAGGTTAACCCTTACAAATGATAAAGATTTATGTATTTCTTTTCTTTTTTTTTTTAAAGATTTATTTATTTATTATATGTAAATACACTGTAGCTGTTTTCAGACACACCAGAAGAGGGCATCAGATCTCATTAGGGATGGTTGTGAGCCACCATGTGGTTGCTGGAATTTGAACTCAGGACCTTCGGAAGAGCAGTCAGTGCTCTTAATCACTGAGCCATCTCTCCAGTCCAGTTTTATGTATTTTTAAGTGTCCAATAGAGAGTAAGAACAGGGAAACTTTTTGGATCAGGAAGAAAATAACAAAGACAGCTTCCATGTTGGATCCTTCTCAGCTCCATTTCAGCCTATTGACATTCTGTTCCCACTAAGTGAAATCCCAGAAATCTTCAGAGGCAGCTCAACTCCAGGAGAACACAGCAGACTCACAAGACACCTTTGAATTGAATATGCACAATCAGGTATGAAGCCCAAAGTAAGTAAAGCAGGCACTGCTTTAGGATTAGAATTCTGATCCTAATAAAGAATAAGAAAAAAAAAAGAAGGACAATTATCATGACTCCTCACGACCTTTATAACTTTGACAGCAAAGAAAATTACATCTGTATATGTAGCAGCTGTGTTGGTTTGTGCTTCTTGTTTTGCTGTGGTTGTTGTGTGTTTTATTAAATTGAATTAAACACGTGACAAGATGACATGAACTTTCATAGCCAAGAAGAAACCAAGGACACATGTCAATTAAGTGCTGCTTGTCATATCCTGGAACCCTAGAGGACGCAGGGTAATAAAAATGGAACTTGGGGTAAAGTAAGATTTTCTTACTAACAGTGTACTAGCACTGCACCCACTGGGCTATCCTCCATATACTTAATGCATTATTTTGCTAATATTTGTAACAAATGGGGTGCTTTTAAATTAGTTCCAAAGGTCCATTCCTTACATGCTAATTTATGGTTTTGTTTTGTTTTTCCATTTTGTGTACACAGAGATGCTCATTGTGCTTATTAAAGAAGTGTAGTTGTTTAAATATGCTTTTGGCTCAAGGAGTGGCACTATTAGGAGATATAGGCTTGTTGGAGTAGGTGTGGCTTTGTTAGAAAAATGTGTTGCTATGGGGGTGGGCTTTGAGATGCTCCTACTCCTGCTGGGAATACAGTCTTCTTCCTGTCTGCCTTTGAATCAAGATGCAGAGCTTTCAGTTTCCTTTTCAACAACACATCTGCCTGGATGCTGCCAGCTTCCTGCCATAATGATAATGGACAGAATATCTGAACCTGTAAGCCAGCCGCAATTAAATGTTGTCTCTTATAAGAGTTGCCTCAGTCATGGTGTCTGTTCACAGCAATGGAAATCCTAAGGCAAGAACACATATATTTTTAACTCAGAAATGTTAGTTGTCAATGTTTAAAAGATTTGAAAGTGGATATCTTAGAACTAGTTTCTATGTACATGTACATAGAACATTTCCCCTTTGCATCTTTAGTTTGTCATTGTTCTTTTGGATTTATGATCTCCATCTCTCTGGGATCATGCTGCATCTTTCTCACTTTAGGAACTCATTATTCTACATTAGAATGCTTTTGGCACATTGCCTTTCAGTTGATATCTACTGTATGCTTACTGTGTGTCAAGTACTAGTGGTCAATTTAAAAGCATTATATCAGACAAAGCATCGTACAAATACCTACGTGGCAAAGGAGATGTCAGCAAGGAATGGTTATCAAATCACAGAAGGACTAGAATCCTAATGTAAACATACATTAGTCTAATATAAAAGCAAAGTCATATGGTATCTTTTAACCTTCTACAATATTCTCCAATATTCTATATGTCTACAATATTCTCCTCAACATAAGCACACATATACCCATCAAATCATCACATGATGCTTGAGACAGCTCTTTATAAACCAAAATTATCAAGGCACTCTCCCAGGTAAAACCCATTTTTCCCAAACCCCCATAGTGCCAAAGTCAAGCCAATACTCTCAAGCATCACACACAAGTCTTCACCTAACTGTTGTTCTCTTTAGAGCCTCTTCTGCACTCATTGACAATGATGGATGTTCAATCATTAAAAATCTTCACTGAACTAAGCCTCGTATAGGTTTATGTAGAGGCAAAGCTGAAAAAAATAAACGGGAATCTAGACATTAGGCATCATCATTTATGCCCGTCTTCATCTTCTGAGCAGCATCCTGTAATCCCATAGTCTAACTCAGTCTGAGTCCCTATCATACTCTGCTTATTTCTAAGAGTGTTTCTCAGATCAAAAGAATCTGTAATATGAAAGCTTTTTAATTATTACTTTTTCCCTGATAGTATCTTATGTTATCAAGACTAGCTTTGAATTCAGTCCTTCTGTCTCAGCCTTGAAAGTAAGATCCCAAGCATGTGTCATCATCTAGCTTGAGAGAGTTACCTGAAACATGCTGCAATAAGTTCCTTGTTCTAAATAGCATACCAGGTACCCTGCTTTTAGAGTGCATGTTATTGTGCTGCAAAGACCTCAAGACTCAAACTACCTAACGGCAGAGGAATGTATTTTGAAATGTTTTGCAGGATGCTCTAAATTTAGTCACAAGTTCTACTCTCTGAAGGCACTTATGATATTTTATTGTCCAATAAAGTAACAGAAATGGTTTTTTGCTCCTTATAGATCAAAGAACTCTGAGAGGAATCCAATGGCACTCCTACCAATATATATTAAAATTTAAGCAACAAAGTAAATGCTCCAGATCTGCCTAACAAATAGGGACCCACAAGTGCAGCTGGGTCTTCTTGCTGCCATACTGATACACAGTTATCCATACATACAACACACTGTGTTTTTAATATTTTTAGGGATGAACTTGTAAACCAGATGCATTGTATCTCTTAAATATATATATACACATATGGAGGCAAGGTGGGAACTTCAAACATCTAGCTACATCATATCCACAGTCAATAAACGAGAGAAATGAATATATGTGGGCTCCTTGTGCTCAGTTCTCTCACTACATGGACACAGTTTAGGACCCAAACCCAGAAAATATAACTACCCATAATGGTAAATTCATCTCACTTCAATAAATGAAATCAAAACAATCTCCAAAAGACATATCCACAGGCCAACCTGATCTAGACAGATTCAAAGTCTGTGTCAAATTGACATGTTAAACCAACCATTATGAATAGAAATACTAGGAAAATTTGGAAATATTTCACTGCCCAAATTACCATAATTTCTAATCTTAAATGCTGAGAATAATAAGCTTTTCTTCTATAGCCATAATCATAGTTCAGTAGACAGGAACAGTCATGGCGTTGCTGTGGGCAGGATGGACACATTTTGATGACTGATAGTGTTGAAACCCTTACTTTAATGAGGGACTTGGCAAATTTCAAACATAATCACGATTATTTTTCAACCATGAACAATGCCATTTTAATTATTGTACAATTTAAACCAACATAGGCTTAATTAGGCAGTTAGAAATCATTACATAAGTTGACAGGTATAATTTGTTTTTAATAAGTAATACGACTATTATGCTCCAACTCAAATACAAAAGCACTCCAATTTGCTCCCAGAAACCTCAGGGTTATTGCTGTTCTTTAATCCATTTATCACAGCCATGATTAAGCTGTGTTTCTTGATCATGACTTGATTGCTTCTGACAGAGGACAATAACAGAATCAGGGCAAAAATGAAAGACACAAATTGACAAAACATGGTGCTAGCCACATGAAATCAGAGCTGGCAAGCTCGCAAGCTATGCCACAAGCACTCCCTGTCTGCAGATACCAAATCAACACTTTTCATTCTTTTTAGTGTACTTTCTGCTACTCAGAAATTTGTAGCTATTAAAGTTACATACATGTTCAGCTTTTTAAAATCTGATTTCCCTTGAAATAAAGCTCTCATATTTATTCTAGAGCTTAAATGTGTCCTTTCCTTGTGGTTTTTCTTTGACTTTGGGATTTAAAGTGAATTTTAACTAGGCTAAATAAAAATGACTTAAAAGCCCAATCAAGTACTCCCACCATTACTATGAAAATCAAGGTTTCTTCTTTGGGCTCATAGTCTCACAAATAATCGGATTTAGAGATGGCTGGAGAAGGCAGCTTCAGGACTATTTTATTAGCGGTTCACAGAACAGTGGGTAATAGAAGTCAGCAAGCAGCTTTAGAGCATGCAAGGAGCCACAGGATGGAAGCTTTGAGGACACAGAGGCAGAAGCCCAGGGTATCCAGGGAAGCGTGCCCCGACTTTGGACAGTATCCAAAGGAAAGAGAGAAGAAAAGGGGAAAGTTACACTGTTTGAATAATGCAAAAAAGCAGGCAGGTGTGGTGTTTCAAGGCTAAAGCTCAGCAAGGGGCTGGATTTTGGTTCCAGTTTCTAGGAAAGATAATTAGCATGGCTTTAGGTGAACCTGCCTTCCTGAGGGATGGCCAGGTGATTGACAAGGTCAGTGGATTAACTCTTAAGGGAGCAAACTTGGGTGTGTAACGTTATAATCTTCAGAGTCCTAGGAATAGCCCATCTTTACCTAAGGCCAGAGGTGGATTCTGTTCTGACCAGAAAGAAAGAATGTCCCTAACAGACTGCTGCTATACAGAGCTGGTATCCGTTTTCAATGTCTTCCAATACCTACTGCCTCACAATAGACAAGCAATGATTTAAGTGTTCCTAAATCTGTATTGATGCTTAGGTCTGTGTATTCCGTACATAAACTGTCACCGCTCCCACCCCCTCCCACCACCACAACAGTCAATGCTCAGATCCTTTATATCACCAAGTTCCAGTAGCTTAAACACTTGTCCTGAGTGTATATATATATATATATATATATATATATATACGCTCTGAAATTTATGAAAACCTCAGGTCTTTTCAGGGAATGCTAGCTTCCATGGATGACAAATAACTTCAGCCATGAAATAATTTCTTCTAACTTTCCTGTGACCTATAAAACATAAAAAGTCATCAAACTGTCAGAACCAGCATCAGCTCAAAACAGAGTCATTTTTCTCAGCAACATAATTTAATTGGAACCCTCAGAACAGTTATCTGTCTCAGTTTCTATGCTACGAGATGGTGACCTGCCTGCCAAGATGGTTCTCCTGACTAACTCACAGGGACTTCTATCCCTTACATGAAGAACCTTCTTGCTTGGAGACAAAGTTCTAGTTGACAGGTGACCTATTTTCAAGCTGTGGTATGTGTCACCTCCAGCAGTATTAGCTGTTTCTTTCTTTTTAAAAACTTCCTGTTACAGTATTTTTTTTTATTAGAGTAGATCTGTTTTATTCTATAATTAAAACGTCTGGCTTCAAATTCTGAAGCATACCAAGAATGAGATGGTATGTTTAAATGTCTGCTCTACTGCAATTAAAAAGCAGATAAATATGTGCCCTGATGCTCTCCTGTTAGGGGTTTCAAAGCCAGTTATTACTGTTTTAATTTCACCAACCACTGAGACAAGCTCCTCAAAAAAAGACTGCGGTCTCTTTTTCAGCTTAGAAACAGATTATGGAGAGTGAGACAAATATTTGCATTTGATTGCTCTTCATTATGTTGGGGCTTTTGCTGGTATTTTAACCTGGAGGCAGGGAAAAGGACAAGTTTGAGATCTCTCACTTTGGGCAAACAGGTAAAACTTTAAAACAGATACTTTAGGGGTCATTTCCAGGTAATATCTGGTGAATAAGGTAGACCGAAAGAAATAAGTCTTATAAAATATCACCTACTCAACCAATGTATTAAGCCATGATTTCATAAATGCTATCTCATTTTAACACAAATAATGAAGGAAAGGAAGGAGAGAAGAATAGAAGAAAAGAAATCAAAAGGCAAAAGGAATGTGGTGTGTGTGTGTGTGTGTGTGTGTGTGTGAGAGAGAGAGAGAGAGAGAGAGAGAGAGAGAGAGAGCACTCGCTAGTGATCAATGAGTCCACACTTCTCCAATTAAAGTATCATTCCTTTTCTTCCTTCTTTTTCATTCCCTCCAATTTTGCCCCCTCCTCTCCCCTCCCTCCCTCCCACCCTCCCTCCCTCCCACCTTCCCTCCCTCCCTCCTTGTAGAGGCCAGAGATTAACTTCAGATACCATTCCTTGGAAGAGGCCATTTGCGGTGTGTTTTGACCCTCTTGCTGGGACCCAGAGCTCTTGTTGAGAGTTTGGATGGAATGGCTGTGTGGTGATCTCTAAGGACTCCGTCTTTGTTTCCACAGCACTGGAATTACAAGTACATAGCACATTGCTTTGTTCTTTACATGAGTGCTGGGGAGTTGAGGTCCTTGTACTTGCACAGTACTCATATTATAAACTGAGCCACAGTCATAGCCTGCTAGTGTTCTTTTACAATGCATTGCTTTAGTGGTTAGGAGGAGCACTTGAGAAACTACGAAATGAGATCTCTGTCAATTATATAAATTTACTTTTATTTTGAGATAAAAGCTTGATCTGAAAACATGTTAAAAGTGGGCTGTTCACCATTGGTTAGTCTACTTAGATTCCTCCCTCATATTTCATATATTCTATGGTCATGTGTCTTAGAATCCATCACTGTGAAGAGACACCATGAGCAAGGTAACTCTTATAAAGGCAAATATTTAATTGGGGCTGGTTCACAGTTTCAGAGGTTCAGTCTATTGTCATGGTGGGAAGCATGGCAGTATGCAGGCAGACTTGGTGTTGGAGGAACCAAGAGCTCGACATCTTGATCCAAAGGCAGCCAGGAGGAGAAGACTCTTTAACACTAGGCAGAGCTTGAACACTAGGAGCTTTCAAAGCCCATCTACACAGTGACAAACTTCTGCCAATAAGGCCACACATATTCTACCAAGGTCACACATGCCACTTCCCATGGGCTACCACATCCCACTCCATGGGACCCATAAGCTTGTTCAAACATATGAGTCTGGGGGGGGCATATCTAGACATAGCATAGTCAAAAGTACATTTAGTCCAACTTCCAATGTCCCCACAGTCTCAACAATGTTAAAAATCCAAAGTACAAAATCTTTTCTGAGATTCATACAATCTCTGAACTGTAATCCCTTATAAAATCAAAATAAAAAAATCAGAGCACAAGATAGTGTCCTAGTGAGGAAATCCTGGACTAAGGCAAGCACAAATGAACAAACTATGCACTTCCATGTCTGATGTCCAACTTCCTTCAGCTTTGTTGACTGAAACATAATTCTTTCTCTTGGGCTGGTTCCAGTCCCTATTAGCAGCTTTCCTCAGCAGGTATCCTAAGGTTCTGGCATCTCTAACATCTTGGGCAACTTGGACTTCACAGCTTTTTGTTCCATTGTAAGGGATCACGATCTTTTGGAATTCTCCAAAGGATTTAGGTCTCTTCTCCAGCTCTGCCCTGTGTAGCACTCTAGGCTCCGGTTGACTTCACTCCACTGCTGCTGCTTTTCTTGGTGGTCATCCCACGGTACTGGCATCTCCGGTACACTGGTGACTTCCTCTGGACCTTGGCTTCACCAGTATCTCACAGGATATCTTCTTGGTACCAAACTTCAACTTATTTGCATGATGTAAGCTGCAACTGAAGCTGTACCTTCACCAAAGGAATGCAGTTCATCTGGAACATCCCAGCACCCACCAATGAAGTTTGAGATTACCTAACCCTAACATAGTAGTCAATCAAAATTATGTTAATATCAAGGCTTTAGCCCCTTCCAATCACATTAGAGATTACCCAATTCTTCTAGAGGGTTCCCCCAGTTTCCTATAAGAAGGCCTGCATGCCTTTGTCTGGAGCCACTGCCATTTTGCTGACTGTTTCTGCAGAGTTCTTCTGTTCTTGTATTTGAGTCTGGGGTCTTTATCAATTCCCAAACCCTAACGAAAGTTGTTCAGAAGCAAAAAGAGAAGAAGATGGTAGAAAACTAGCTGGAGGATACTGAACACAATACATATAAAACAATAGCATTGGGGGTACTACACTATAAAGTATCTGACTCGCCTGGATTACAGGGTTGGGATCTGCAATGAAGATGCAAAGTAGGCAGAGCCAGGACATGAACACTTTATAAAGTATCAACTTCATCTTAATAGGAATGAGAGACACTGCATGATTTTCAACAGGGAAAAATATGGACAAACTCTGCACGTTATCAAGGTAGGAAGTTTGGTTCATGAGGGCAGGGCCATGCTACCTCCATCACACACGCAGCAAGTTCACTTTCATTTATTGGAATCTTTAAGCTCCAGGGGCTATTACAAGCACTTCATTCATAATATTTTCATTTGTATATCAAAGCAACCCTTTCAATAGGTATCAGATTTATTTCCTTTTCCAAAGAAAGACAATGAGCTTTGAGACCCTAAATACCCTATTTATGGTCATTTAGCTAGGAGGAGTGAGGAGGTCCTACTTAAAACATTCATCTTCGAGATCAAATTCTTCACTAACATGACTGCTTTTGTGAACTAAGAGACGGGGGGGGGGGCAGGTAGGAAAATGTTAGTAATCCCAACACACACACACACAAGAGCCAATCAGATGCAGCTCACAGCAGGGTCTTTATTCCACTTGAGCGAGCTCACCCCACCCCCCACCCCCTAAGCACCACCATCACACAGGTCAGTTTTGGTGGTCAGGGAGCCCAGACTGTCTATCAGGGCAAAGCTTTATAGTAAGCAGCAAGCAGGGAATCTATGCATAAGCATCTAATTGGAAAGCTGTTGTGGCCTTCAACTTAGTTGTCTGGTGCTGGGAGTCAGATCATAGACTTCTGCTCTCCTCTGTATTGGTGGTCCTTAGGCAGGGAGTGGGCTTGTAACCTGGGGGTGCAGGTTTTTTGGGGGAATAACTTAGAGACCCTGCTCTTGTTGGGGATTAACCTAGACACTGCAGCTAGGCTCAGGTTTTGTTGGGGAGCAACTTGGAAACGAATGCTAGTTAGCAGCCTGTTAGTCTACCTGAGGTCAAACTTAGGTCAGGTTCTCTAAAATGGAGTTGGAATTTAAAATCTTTGGCAGAGAGAGAGAGAGAGAGAGAGAGAGAGAGAGAGAGAGAGAGAGAGAGAGAGAGAGAACCCCCACTGAGTGGCCATACTTCAACTGTCAACTGATAAAGTCACTTTGAATGTCTGCTAATCTTGACATTCTACAGAGGCAAAGTGACATGTATACTATTCTAGATAGACAACAGCTATATTTGGAACAATAAAAACTTTAGGCATTCTAGAATTTGTTATATTCTCTCTGATATTTAGGCATTCTAGAATTTGTTATATTCTCTCTGATATTTAGACATTCTAGAATTTGTTATATTTTCTCTGATATTTAGGCATTCTAGAATTTGTTATATTCTCTCTGATATTTAGGCATTCTAGAATTTGTTATATTCTCTCTGATATTTAATTTCGCTATTCTCCACCCAGCTGAACCCACATGCTTTAGACTTTCATTGGCTGCTGAGCAGGCTTGGCCCTGGCGGGGACAGAGACATGGTTCCTGCCTCTAGGAGAGAATCCCAGTGTGAGCCTCCAGTTGAGTGTTGATGGCTGTAGTGGCACAATGCTGGTTGGTGTAATGATGTATATTATTTCATATTCCTCCGAGGAATGGATCTCTGGTAATGTTATTGACTCCATGCTAATTAGACAGCAGGAGTCCAGGAGGTGAAGGTGTGGCTATGTCTCAGCAAATGGCAAGCACTGGGGCCTTCAGGACAGCCCTAAAGGTTATAGAGAAGAGCTCTAAATACAAGAGTTTGAAAATATATAATTTCTCAATTATGCAAAAATAAAGAGGCAATATGAATTATGAGAACTTCATGAATCTAACCGAACAAAGGCAGCTGCATTAATGAGCCAGCTTATCAGAAAGATACAAAGGCACACAGATACAAAGGCAGGCAGATTCCTGAGTTCAAGGTCAGCCCCAGACACAGCAAGGTTAGGCCCAGGTGTGGTACATACTGTAATTTCAGGATAAGGTTCCACCCAGCTAGTTTAGCATCTGTGTGTAACTGAGGCAATCAGATCTCTAAATGATTTTGCTATCTTAAAAGAAAACATATGCTTACTGTTTCCAAAGAATCAAAGGGCTGGGGCCACCAGTATGCAGATTCATAGAATAATCAAAAGGGAGCCTGGAATAAAGAACTGAATTGATATGTAAATTTAAAAAAAGGGCTTTTGGTCTTCATGGGATGAGCTAGCAGAAAGTGGTAGCAGTTCTCTGTAATTTTCGATAGTGAGAGCTGAGCTTCTGGAGATCTTTGGAAAGCAAAGCAGCTCTTGAAGAGTTTTTTTTTTTCTTAACAGGATTTCTGACTTGGTCAGATGACTTAATAGTTCTTTTGTAGCAGTTTTTCTAACATTGGTCAGAAAACCATGCACTATCTAGATAGCTTGTAGAATTTTTACCTGCAGAGAGAGCTATCTCAACCAGAGTTTTATGAATAGCAAGAAAAAGCTGTCTACAGCAGAACAGAGCAGAACACGGAGAGGAGAGGAGAGGGGAGGGGAGGGGAGGGGAGGGGAGGGGAGAGGGAACACACACACACAGAGACTCTTATCTAAAATGCAATACTCATCTAGTGACTTATTTTTACTTTTTAAAGGTTCAAATGAAGATTGAGGCTTCATATAGACAGAGTAGCTTTCCCTCTACTTAGTCTAAATAAGTGAAATTTTATTATACATATTCAAAGACTGATTATTCTATAAAAAGTGAGTTTGCATGCTATCAATTTTTGGTATGATGCTACTTTTAATGAACACCTTCCATTAGGATTAATTAAGGACAGAAGGCAGCCGTGTGTGCAAAGAAGGCATAATCTGTTTCTTAAGGTTCTCTCAGAAGGAGATAGATGCTATACAGACGTTTGTGAAAGATAACTGAGGTCAAAAATCAATTCCTAGAGAAGCTACTTATGTCTCTCATTAACCTAAAGAGGCATTTCAATTTGTTCTGGCTTTTCTTAAAATAAAAACATTCTTCCAGCTCGATTCATATAGTGACTGTAAAGAACTGTAGAGGGCCATGGATCAACTTAGTTGTAGTACTGCACTGCACCACCAGAGGGATCCCTGGGATTTTCAGTTGTACAAATCCTGAATTGAGACACTGAAAGGTACAGAAGAAAGGGCAGATTGGCCGGCTGGCCTACAGGTTGATTGGCATAGTTCCTTTCCATGAGATTATTTAGGACACTATGTTACCCATAGAAATGTCGTCACTGCAGAATGGCTGGCCTACTGTTCATTGACAGATCTGCCTCTTCAGTGCTAAAATATGGGACGAATTTTGCCTGCAGAGCCTGTCATCGATGGTTCATGGTTACCTCTTGTGCATCTTTTAGACATGATTCCTCATCTGTATAGACAGAGTATAACAGAATTGTTCTGAGGATTACTGGAGATAGGATAGAGGGACTTATTTTATTCTGGAATATGAAATTCCTAATTCATCCTGTGATGGCTATTCATGATTGTCATCTCCACTCCATCTTCAGCTAAAAGCCAAGTGGCTAGGTACACCTGTGAGGGATTTCTCTTGATTGGATCTTCAGAAATGTGAAGACCCACCCTAAGTCCTGATTCGTTTTTTTTAATTATTTTATTAGATATATTCTTCATTTACATTTCAAATGCTATCCCGAATGTCCCCACCCTGCTCCCCTACCCACTCACTCCCACTTCTTGGCCCTGGCGTTCCCCTGTATGGGGCATATAAAATTTGCAAGACCAAGTGGCCTCTCTTCCCAATGATGGCTGACTAGGCCATCTTCTGCTACATATGCAGCTAGAGACACGAGCTCAGGGGGTACTGGTTAGTTCATATTGTTGTTCCACCTACAGGGTTGCAGACACCTTCAGCTCCTTGGGTAATTTCTCTAGCTCCTCCATTGGGGGCTCTGTGTTCTATCCTATAGATGACTGTGGGTGTCCTGATTCTTTGAGGGGAGAAGTTCCACCTTAAATCTGGGCTACACCTTCCGATGTGATGGCAGCCTAGATAATGACCATGGAAGAAAGATACTTGCTATTTGCCTTCTTGCTCTGACTCACACTGGAGAGTCTGTTCCTTCACTGGCATTTGAGTCCACTTCTTTGGGAGTCTGGAGTATACTGAAGTCCAGCTGAGACACCCAGACTTGTGGACTGAACAATTACTGGAAACTTAGACTTTCTTATCAGTAGATAGCCATTGTTGGACTGTGGTTCACCACAGTCTGTAAGTCATTCTAACAAATCCCCTTTTCTTTCTGCTCTAGTCCTGAAGAGAACTGTAACACATGTGGAGTTTTAAAATGCTGTTGTTTTGAACTAACTGCTTTTTAAATGAAGGGATACTGAAATAGATTTGTTTTATGAAATGAACTTTCAGTTACATAGCTGATATATTTTAGCCTTAAAAATAATGTTTTTAGAGTCAATTAGAAGAGAGGTTATATAGACAAATTAAAGCTGAGAATCCAAACAACTCTTTCAACACAGTAATTAAACATGTTTTTGATACTGATAATAAATCAAACCATTGCAAATTCATTAATTAAAAAATTGCCATGAGGCTGGGAAGATGGCTCAGGGGGTGAAGTGCTTTCAGGGTTAGGGTTCAGATTCCCCATGAACAACACAAAAACTAGGTGTGGTTGGATATGCCTGTAACACCCGTACTTAGTCAGGTAGAGATAAGCCAGTCTTGGTGATATCCTGCTTCATAAAGTGAGATGGAGAACAATAAAAAAAGACACTTGAAGTCAACATCTGGATTTTCATGTACACACACAGGTAAGTCTACTCAACATATACATGGGTAAGCATGTGCACACAAGTAAGTACAGCCAATACACATATGCACAAGCACATGTACACACAGACAAGTGCACCCAATACCCACATGCAAAAACTTGTACATACACAGGTAAGTATACCCTATAAATGTGTGCACAAGCATGCACAGAGAGTAAGTAAAAGCAACCCACAGCTTACTTTTCTGCCTGGAAATTTAACCTTTAGACTTCTATTTTTCTATAGCCTTGAGTTTTTTTTTATCCACTACGGCCAAGCTTGTTAGTGTGTCAACCTTTTTGTCTTATTTAGATGAAATAAGGAGTTTATAAGACAGATTTTATTTCCTGAAGGCCAAACACTTACTCTTCCTAATCAGTTCATAAATCAGAAAAATATAGACGGTTGCATATGTGACAAACAGCAGGAGCAAAGGACCCTGGCAAACAGGCAGTGGCATACACCTTAAGGGATGTTCTGGTTAATTAATTTTTTTGAAGTATGCTAACATTAAATTTTGAAAGTGGAAATGCGCACCTGTCTGCTCTACTGTCTTATATCAATCAAAAGTTTGTGATGACAGATACTCCTTAGAACACTATGTTTTCTACCTGTTTGTTAGTTTTTAAAGCCTTGAAAAAGTTAATAAGAACAAGGAAAGCTATGAGAAGACCAAGGATAAGGATTTGAAGGGGAAGCAACAGAAAGCAGCCTCAATCAGAAAATTCCGAAAGAGCACACAGCCTTCGGGAGGCATTTTGTAAGTTTGAAGGAAGCAATGAGTCATAAGAAACCAGAACATGCCCTGGATTTTAGAACTAGAAACCTACTTTCCTGGTTATAATGTATAATATAAAATATTTAATGTATATTTGAATGTATAAATATATAGGTGTCTGAAATACCTGAGAAAAATATTGTCATTTCAGGCAAACACTCCATATTGAGGCTGTAGGGTTTCAGGTACCAAAAATATTCAACTTCCCCAATAGCATTTTGATTGTCTAAGCCCCAGCTCCCGCTATTTGGTGAAACATAACCAAATTCCTCCAAATTAAGAAGCATGCAGGAGCCATCTTCTTACTTCATATCCACAACTTACTACCTGCCATGTACCCATGTGCAAAGCCTTTCATCTTAAATTTACCTGAAACATGCAAACTGTTACTTTTGAAAAATTGCTTATTCAAGGACCCACTGGAAAGGCAGGTATACAGAAGTTTTCAGCTCAATGGATTTAGTCCCCTATGTAACAGTCTCCAGCAAAGGTCAAAATTCCTGAGCACTCTTCTCTCTCGGGACACAGGAGCCTAGTAACTGCAAGACCCTGTTCACAGCCTACTGCTGTGTGATATGATTACTTCTGGACTCTAGACCCCTAGAGTTTGCAATGCGGGGAGTCCAAACAGCTCTCCAGTGTAACTTGGTTTTCTTCAGAATACAATAACTTTCTCCCTTCATAAAGGCTCCACGATAAGCTGACATCAGCCACTGTTTTTACAACCTGACAGAACAGGGTCAGAGACTTAGAAGCCCAGAGGGAAAAATGAAAAGAACAAAAGCAAAATATAAGAACGGTGTGGGCTGAGGACAGCTGAAATGAAAATAGTGATGCATAAGGTTAGACTCTGAAAAATATTTCTCTTCTGTTCAGCTATAGATGGCCACTGAGCCCATGTTCTTACCCAATTTTGTTAAAGACTTTAGTAGTTGTGCATCTTTCATCTCGATGACTAGACCACATAAGACTAATAAGACTCGATGACTAGTCCACATAAACCATCAGAAAGACACACAATTATGCAACAAGGAGTCATTTAACTTAACTAAGCAAATCCTGCAGCCATCCACAGAGCTGTCAAGTGGCATGAGTTCACTTGTAAAGCCCCTTGCACTCACCAATGGTATAGAACCTCTTCAGTTCACTTTTTCTGGAAGGATGCTTCTGGGTGTTTGCTGAGTTGTTCTGTTCTTCTTCGATGATGGGGGTCTTGGGTGCCGGGGGCTTGCTGGCTTGTGGTGCTTGCTTCCCTGCACCACCTAAAGGGTTGAACCCTGGAGCAGTAATATCCACTGACTGGGACTTTTTCTTCAACCTACAGATGAAGAATACCACACACTGTGAATACTGATTCAGGAGACAGTAGTCGCACATTTATCTCCATCATGACCTTTTATTTTTAGCACTAGAGTTACTTTGGGTTTTAAATTAAAACCTGGTCTATTTAGAAGTTACAAAACTTCCCTCTAATGTTTTAAGATAATTTAGTTAAAGAGGTATTAAGCCAATTAGAAAAATGGTTAAACCAATGAGAAAAATGTTTCTAATTATTTTGAGCAGCTCATTAAGATATATCAAAACATAATGTGATGGAGGATTTCTACTATTTTAGTGATAGCAAGCAACATGAGGTAGGCAGATGAAAGTATCGCACTTGGTCGAGCAATGGGGGCCACACTCATAAGCAGAACATCAGAAACTAGGTCAGAAAGATCCTGAGATCCAGGCCAGTTTGGAACAAGTAGGAAAACACTGTCTGAGAACTGCACTTGATCATCACATTTACTTCTAAGAGGAACACTCCGATTAAACGTCCTTATAATAAGCAATGGCAACTCAGCAAAATATAATAAAATGAGTACATTTTAACTAATATACTAATGCCTTTCTTCTTTCTGTGTCCTGTGTGTGTGTGTGCGCGCGCATGCGCACACACATGCACAGGTAGATACTGGTGCATATGCACCCATGGGCAGTGGTGAGACAAGTTGACATCAACAATTTCCTTGATTGCTCTCCACCTCACTTACTGAGACAAGCTGTGTGTCAGTGTGGCTAGGTGTTGCTGAACACAGAGCACACAGACTCGGCAGCCTCATTTTCCAGATTGCCCCAGAGGTTCCCTGTTCCTGCCTTTCATGTTTTGGAATTTCAGGTGAGTCACCATTCACCATCCTCCACTTGGATTCTAAGAGGGTTTTGAGGTCTGTACTGTGGTCCTCATACTCGCGTGGCCAGGACATTACCCATTGACCTATCTCCCTAACTCCAACTACTAGTGATTTTTAGCTTAGTCTGCTACATTATGTTAATGATGAAAATGAGAGCATTTGTACCACTTCACACATGCCCAGTAATAATAAATGTTTTCCCCACTTCTACATCTTCAAGAGGAATCAAGGTCTAATGTGAAAAGTCAAAGTTATCCACAAAATATCTTGAGCATTCATGTAGATATTATGATTGTAAAAAATTACTGTAAATGATGATTCAGTTCATTCAAATGTTTTAAACTCACAACTAATATTCTTAGGTCTTAAGCTTAGCTTACTTTAATGATTCTGAAAGCAAATATACCATCTTTAAAAAAATTTCGTTCCCTATAGGAAGTCTAGCAATTGTCTTCATTATTTATGATCATCACAGCTAAACACATGGAATTTCAAAAGTCAAACATATTTTCATGCCCTCATTATGTATTTAGGGTTTCCAGAACCCTGGATTCTACCTAATTCCTCCAAAGACTTGGGTTGGGATGTCATACAGCAAAATTCACAATTTGCCTTCAGTAAGTTTCTCCTGAATTAAATGCACACAACAACAACCTTACAGGGGAATGTGTTCTATTGATACAATTTCTTTAATGAAAGCTGTATAAGTTTTAGTCAGTTAACTATCACCAATATAATTACTATTTTATTTCCTGTGTGACATTAATATCCATGAGAATATTTTACTCAAACCAGTAGCAAATATATGTGTTCCACAACATTATTTCTGAGAAATACAGAATAAAGCCATATTGCATTCAGAACACATGCCAAGACAGTGGCTACAATGTAACACAGTTGAAACCATGGTGATGAGAAGTAACTGGAAGTCCCATGCCTCAGTGGGAGGACACTCTGTCAAGATCACATTGGAAAAATGTCTACCCATGTCTCCTAGAGCCCCAAGGATGCGTAGCTTATCTAGAAGTCATGTCTGAGAATAGGCATACCCGCACTATTCATCATACACAGAAACTGAAAGTGCCTCTGAGTCTCTGGCCACTGAATTTTACATAGCAATGGGAGCGGGAGGAGAGAGGTGTGGCTAGTGTAAGGTTCTATTTACATAAGGCTTGAAAACGGGGCAAACCCTATACCAGCCTGATTGCAGGTCTACCTCTCCTGCTGCTCCTCTAAATGGAATCCCCCCCACAGGATTCTCCTAAACTGCTCTGCAAGAGAACACCTGCTACCTTCTCACTCTCCAACATACCCATCTCCTGTGGATCCCACATTTCTTTCCCTCCTAAACTCCCCTCTCCCCTCAGTGTTTAAACCCAGCCCTCACCTCTAAGGAGGCACACTCTCAGTGAACTCCTTCCTGGGCCATTCTGACCAGTGAAGCAAGTAGGACTAATTGCAGATCTTCTAACTTCCTCCATTCCTTGAAGTCTAATTCCTAGCTCTATAGCAGACCTTCTGCTGTGGCCTCCCCTCACTTGCTGCTCCCATTCCAAAGGGACTAATTAAGCAGAGAGGGACAGAACACTTTGTTTTTCTTCCTCAAGTGATCCATTAGTCCCATAGCTAGCCCTAGCTCCATTCTAAGTCTTGGATCCCAACACTCAGAAACATTTTAACTAGTACAGAGTGACTTAGAATCTTCCCCATCCTAGATACCTGGACACCTACATAAAAATATAATTACAGCCAAGACAATATGTATTCCTTAGAGCCCAGCAATCCATCCACAGCAGGCCTGGAATATTCCAACACAGTTGAAGCAGGAGAAAAACACCTTAAAACAGCTTCTATGAAAATGACAGTGGCCTTTAAAGAGGAAATAAATAAAATCCCTTAAAGAAATCTATGAAAGCACAAAGAGAGGAAAGGAATTCACAAAACAGTTCAATACCTGAAAATGAAATAACATAAATAAAGAAAATTCAAACTGAAGCAAAGCTGGAAATAAAAAGAATTAGGAACTCAAAGAGGAACTACAAAAACAAAATTTACCAACAGAATACAAGAAATGGCAGAGAGAACGTCAACAATGAACACATGGTAAGAGAAATGGATACCTCAGTCAAAATGTTAAATCGGAAAAAATAAATCCTCGCACAAAATATCCAGGAAATCTGAGACACTATGAAGAGACAAATCTAAGAATAATAGGATTAGAGGAAGGGAAGAAAACCCCAGGTTTCTTCAAAAGCACCGAAAATATTTTGAATAAAAGCATAAAAGGAAAATTCCCTATCCTAAAGATGCCTATCAAGGTACAAGAAGCATACAGAACACCCAATAGACTGTGCCAGAAATGAAATTCCCCTCAGTACAAACTAATCAAAACATTAAACATACTGAATGAAGAATATTAAAAGCTGCAAAGAAAAAAGACCAAATAACATATATAAAAACCAGACCTATTAGAATAACATCTGACTTTGTAATAAGACTTTTAAAAGCCAGAAGTTTTGGACATTCTACAGACTCTAAGAGATCACAGATGTCAGCCCAGACTGCTATACCCAGCACAACTTTCAATCACAATTGACAGAGAAAAGGAGATAGTCCATGATAAAACCAAAATTAAGCAGCATCTATCTATAAAACAAATGCAGCTCCACAGAAGATGCTAGAAGGAAAATTCCAATATAAAAAGGTAAGCTACAACAAGGCAATTCAGGGAATAAATAATCTCAGACAAGCAAAGTCAAAAGAAAGAGCATCACTGATATATCTCCAAATCAGTGGACTCAATTCACCAATCAAAAGACAGAGACTAACAGAATGGCTGTGAAAACATGATCCATCCTTCTTTTGTATCCAAGAAACACTTAACATCAGGGATAGACATCACCTCAGCATAAAAAGATGTGAAAAAATATTCCAAGCTAATGGACCTAAGAAGCAAGCTGATGTAGCCATTTTAATATCTGACAAAATAGACTTCAAACCAAAATTAATCAGAAGAGGTAAGGAAAGACACTACATACTCAAATGAAAATTTCACCAAGAGCACTTTGTAATTCTTAACATATATGCTCCAAACACAAAGGCACCCAAATTCATAAAAGAAATACTACTAAAGCTTAAATCACATGTTGACCCCCCACACACTGATAGTGGGAGACTTCATTACCCCACTCTCATCAAAAGACATCCAGGCTAAAACTAAACAAAGAAATTCTGGAGCTACCTGATGCTATAAACCTAACAGATAGTTAGAACATTTTCCCCAACACAAAGATGGTAACTTCTCTATACCTAATGATACTTTCTACAAAAGTGCCCATATACTCAGACACTAAGTTTTAACCAATACAAGAAATTGAAATAACTCCCTGTAACCTATCTGACCACCATGAATTAAAGATGGGGAAAACCCCCCAGAAACAATAGAAACCTTACAAACACATAGAAACCAAACAACCCTCTACGGAATGACAAATGGATGAAGACATAAATTAAGAAAGAAATTAAAGGCTTCAGACAACTGAATGAAAGTGAATACACAACATACCCAAACTTATGAGATACAATGAAGGTAGTTCTAACAGCAAATTCATAGCACAAAGTGCCCACATTAAAAAAGGAAGAAATTTCATATTAGTAATTCAACAGCACACCTGAGAGCTCTAGAAGAAAAATAAGATACCACACACCAAAGGAGTAGACAGAAGAAATTATCAAAATCAGTGCTGAAACCACTCCATAAAGAGACTTACAGACCAATTTCCTTTATGAGCAGCATTGCTGCAAAAATACTTAATAACATACATGAAAACCAAATCCAAGAATATATCAAAAAGATCATTGACCATGTCAATAGGTTTCATGCTAGAAATGCAAGGATATTTCAGAATACATAAATCAATAAATGTAATCCACAAAATAAACAAACTGAAAGACAAAGTCCACATGTTCATTTCATTACATACAGAAAAGGCCACTGCAGAAAATAAAATCCAACACTCCTCCATGATAAAAGCCCTGGAGAGAGTGTACATGGTAATACACTAACATAATAAAGGCAGTTTACCGCCACCCATAGCCAACAGCCATGTCCATGGAGAGAACCTCAAAGCAATTCTACTAAAAACAGGAACAAAAAAGGGTTTGCACTTTCTCCATACCTATTCAATATGGTCCTTAAAGTCTTAGCTAGAGCAATAATCAACTGAAGAAGATTGAAGTGCAAAAGAAGAAGTCAAATTATTTTTATTTTCAGAGAATAGTATAGGATATATAAGTAACCAGAAAACTACAACTGATAAACACTTTCAGCAAAATAGATGAATATAAAAATTAACTCACAAAAATCAGTAGCCTTTCTATTTACAAATGACAAAGGAACTGAGAAATAAATCAGGGAAACAACACCTTTCATAATAGCCTCAAATAATATAAAATATTTGGTGGGGAACTCTAACCAAGCAATTGAATATTTGTATGAAAAACTCAAGACATTGAAGAAAGAAATTAAAGAAGATATCAGAAGATGAAAAGATCTCTCATGCTCATGGATCATTAGGATTAACATAATAAAACTGTTGTCCTATCAAAAGCAATCTAAAGATTCATGCAATACCCATCAAAATTCCGAAATAATTCTTCAGAGAGCTTGATAGGACAATTCTCAGCTTCACATAGAAACAGAAAACAAACACAAAAAAAACAGGGTAGCTAAAACAATCCTGAATAATAAAGATAACTCCATTCCTGATCCTAAGATGTACTGCAAAGCAAGAGTAATAAAACCAAGTTGGCATTGGCACACACACACACACACACACACACACACACACACACACACACACACACACGAGAGAGAGAGAGAGAGAGAGAGAGAGAGAGAGAGAGAGAGAGAGAGAGAGAGAGAGAGAGAGAGAGGTTGATCAGAAGACCCTGGCATAAATCCACATATACAGGACACCTGATATTTAATAAAGAAATCAGAACCACACATTTTTTTTAAAAACACAGTATCTTTAACAATGGTGTTGGTCAAATTGGATGGATGCATATACAAGAATTCAAATACTTCCAGAGTTATCACCCTGCACTAAATTCAATTCCAAATGGATCATAGACCATAAAAATCAGACAAACTGAACCTGAAAAAAAAGGAATTGAGAAAATACCCTAGAACTCATTTGCACAGGAAAAGAGTTTCTGAATAGAACACCATTAACACAAGCACTAAAATAAACAATTGAATAATGGGGACAACTTGATGCTGAAATGCTTGTGCATAGCAAAGGACACTGGCATTTGGACAAATCAGCAGTCTACAAAATGAGGAAAGATTTTAGCAACTACTATATATATATATACATATATATATATATATATATATATATATATATAGATATAGATATAGATATAGATATAGATATCATATAAACAAATAATCCATTAAAATGTGTATAGACTTAAATAGAATTCTCAGTAAAGAAAACTCAAATGAATGAGAAATACTTAAAGAAATGTTCAACATCCTTAGTCATCTGGTAAATGGAAATCAAAACTACTTTGAATGTTATCTTACATCTGTCCAAGTGGCTAAGAGTAATAAAACAAGTGACAGCTTATGTTGGCAAGGATGTGGAGTAAAGGGAACACTCCTCCATTGCTGGAGGTACTGCAGCCTTGTATAATTATGTATATACTAAGTATATACTATGGAAATCAGTGTGGCTATTACTCAGGAACATGGTAATCTATCTGTCCCAAGATTTAGCCATAGCACTCTTGGGCATAGACCCAAAGGATTCATCATTTTACAACAAAGGTACTTACTCAACCATGTTCACTATTGCTCTATTTATAATAGCAAGAAATTGGAAACAGTCTAGCTGTCCCTCAACAGAAGAATGAATAAAGAAAATGTACACTTACATAGCAGAGTATTTTCACTCAGCTGTTAAAAAAAATGACACCATAAAATTTGTAGGCTAATGGATGGAACTAGGGAAAAAAATCCCAAGTGAGGTACCCCAGACCCAGAAAGATAATATAGGACGTATTCACTTATATGTGGATATTAGCTGTGAAGTCAGTGATAACCAAGCTACAATCCATAGAACCACAGAGGATAGAACCATAGAATAAGGGACAGATAGCACAGATAGATCATCTTAGGAAAGTGAAATAGTTAATGATGGTTGGATGGTGAGGGGTGGGGCTAGAATTGGAGGATCAAGTTGGGAGGCAGAGAGGGAATTGGAAGAATGAAAGCAGGGAAAGAAAGCTTAAATTCCAGGGCCATTTGAGGGGTGGTATAGAAATCTCTTATAGTAGAAACTTCCTAAGATACATATATGTACAAAGACAATCATCAAGTAATGGGAGAGACCGAATCCCAACTGGCTAAATGAAGCTTCCAGTAAGGAAATTGGGTCACATCTAATTGAGGTGTTGACTAAGGGGATTCCATGGGACTCCCCATACAACCCAAGACAATATGCTGCTCACCACAAACTGACAGCAAAGTCCCATTGCTGAAACACCTTCACTACTCATTGGAAATGGAGAAGTCAAGCAGGTCCCCTCATAGTGCCTTCACCCCTTTGTTCTAGAGTCTTTGGTACAGAAATGTATTCTTCATGCTACAGAAAGAGAAATGTAAACACCAAAGCCAACTACAAACCCTGTGACCTATAAATGGTGTCCTGCCTGTAAAATAGGCTAGGGCAATGGTGGCACAAAGCTTGTGGGAGTCACCAACCAATAACTGATTTGACTTTAGGCCCATTTCACAAGATGGAACCCACACTTATCACTACTTGGGTGACCAAGAACCAGAGACTAGATATCCTAGAGTCTTTCAGTAAAACCAAATACCACTAGTCTTAAAATACAATGACATCTAAAATACACAGTGATAAAATGACTCCTAATAAATTTCTATTATAATCCTGAATCAGTGCATTGTTCAGTTGTTATAGGATAAACTTCTTCCTGAAGCAGATGGAGCAAGTACAGAGACCTACAGACCAACATTATGTAGAAAGAGAGAAACCTTGTGTGCTAAGTTCTAAATGGGATGGATGTCTCCATAAAATCCCTCTCCTCAAAGCATAGAGAAGCCTGCAGCAGGGGAGATGGAAAAAATGTGAAAGCAGAGGGGATGGAGGACATCAAGGAAACAAGGCCCTCTAAATCAGCATGATCAAAGCTCATATGAATGCACAGAGACTGATGCAGCATGCACAGGGCCTGTGTGGGCCGGTACCGGGTTCTCTCATCACCAACTATGACTTCCAGTTCAGTATTTTTATGGGATTCCTGAGTGTTCAAACAAGTGGGCCTCCGAGTCTTGTGTTTTATCCTGGTATGTCCTCCTTCTGTTGGTTTGTCTTGTCTAACTTTGATGTGACAGCATTTGTTCATTTCAGTATATTTTATTTTCTTTTTTTTTATCTTTTTAAAACCATGATGCCAAATCCAACGAAAATCTAAAATCATGAAGCAATATTTTGCAATTTAAATATTAGTTTCCTTTAATCCTGATATTTTGTGATACACTATGAAAGAGTGGGAGTTCAAGAAACAGGTATATTTTAGTACACAACTAGATGAAGAAAAAATTAGGGAACAGTTCATTAAAAGAGTGATTCCTCTGTGCAGTTCAGAAGATGACAATGCTGGCATCAAGGGACAACAGGAATTTCTCAAAGAATGCTCCTTTTTTCTTAAGGAATGGGAGAAAGGTGCTATAGGAGAGCATTCCTCACTCCTCACAAGTGAGAAATGAAGAGCATGGAGATTGGATTGAGGTGTGTTTCGAGTTGACATCTTCCAAGAGTGCGGGAAAGGACCGATGTCGCCAGTATCTACAACTGAATACAGCATAAGACTTCCAGTGAAATACCTATTTTAGTGTTAAACAAAGAAACAAAAACCAAAAACAGAACCAGGCCAAACCACATACAATATTTAAAGTGTGAACAGGGTCATGTTAAGTTATTACACTGATGACAAATGAAGACATTGCTAGGTCTTTTAGTAATCTTTTTATGTAATCTAAGCACTGAGCGTATTAACTTTTTGAAAAATGTATAATTTTTGCCTCTTTCTGAGTACATGCTATGATTCATTAAATAACTTCCATGAAAAATTGGGTGACTTTTACCCTCCTTTCAATGATGTAATGGCTAATGGCACAATGATTAAAATGAAACTCTTGGTCTTCCTGTCTCCCCCAAACAGAGAACACAGTGAAACTGGCAAGGAGGGACGAGCTCTATATGGAGGATGGCTACTTTCCGTGAGCTAGAATGTGTTCTTCAGGGACATGCGATGAACAGAAAGGGAAGATACCTACCACCAGGGAGCATTTACTCCTACGGAGTGAAACCAGCAACAGGGAAACAACAAACAAACAAACACATAACAATTGATGTGATGGCTTAGATTATATAAGCGGGTACATGTCATAGTTGCTAAGGTTCTACTTTACTGAAAAACTTCACAGTGGCCCACCACCCTTTTAAAGTCGCCTGGACTGAGCTGAGGCTGCAAAGCCAAAGGAAGAAGAGAACACCAGCATTTTCCTGGTTTCTCTGCTTCTTCTGTAAACATCTTTCCCAAGTGAGACTTGAAGGGTGATGTACTTTCCTACTTCTGTTAACATCTAGAGGATCCTTAATAGGCTTTCTGGCTTGTGTAAGACAAGCTTTAGCACAGTCTTAGAAAGCAGAATTGTGTGGGTAATTGAATTACTCTCAAGAGTTCTAAAGTCGACTATTATAGTTGACAAGAAAACTTGCTAAATGCTACCTTTGATTTCCAAATTCCATGAGGGGAGAAATCTTTCTAAAATTTAAACAATGTTCTTAATTAAATGTGTTAAATAATTGTAAATATAGCCTAATGGAATATGTAGGTGTGTGAGAGAGATAAAATACCCTGTAGTAAAGTGTTACAAAAATCATCCCCTAATAGGCACTGAAAAGAGCTTTCTTTAATGAAATTTGCATTTCAAAACAAATACAAAAGAGTGCCAGTAACTTAAATGGAGAATAGGAATTGGGGAAAGAAAGCATTCTGGTTGACTTGGCTCCTGCAAACCGATGGCCTGGCATTCCACAATCCTTGCTTTCTCTTGTTCTTCCCCTTGTGAACAGAAAAGAACTAAGCCACACCTGTCCTTGGGCATTCTAACACGCACATATTTAACCTGGCAATAATGTCAGCATTGAACTTGTAGGAGGTACACTGCACTTAGTAAGAAGGAGGCTGTGCACACTCTGGAAGGGAGAGTTTGCAAGAGTGCAAGACAAGAAGGGACAAAATGCTGTCCCTTGCTTGGTGCACAATATGACACTTCAACGGATAATTCTGAATTCAGAAAAGAAACACATTAGTGGGTTCATTTGCATGAGCTTATACTTTTTATTTGTGGAGGCAGGAGTCAAAAGTTCAGTTCAGAGTCAGGGGAAGAGCCCAGGGGATCATGAAGGAGAATAGATAAGAAACTACGTGGGGAGCTTTAATCCATTTCTAACTGTAAAAATGGGGTTCAAGAACATTTCACATAAGAATTAGAAGAGGCCCAATATGTTGAAGGTGGGATATGAGGTCAAAGTATCATAAATAATAAAGAAACTGGTACAAAACCTTTAGGATTAGACAATTTAAAAAATCAGCAGCAAAATTTTACTCTCAAATACTTTAAGATTTACATTGGAATCACTGTTAATATTTGATTGAGTTTCTGCTCACTTTTTGAGTCAAATACCTAAAGCTTTGGGATTTAACGGGTATCTGAAAGCCAGAGCTTGGGGCAGTAATGACTAAAGCTGGTTTCACATCACTCACATCAGAGAAAAGCACCCAACCAAATGCTCAACTCTGCTAAACAGCTGTCAACATGACGTGGCTCCCTTTGTGGTCCAGCCTTTTCTGCTGTCACTTCTGACGTGGTCCAGCCTTTTCTGCTGTCACTTCTCATACTGTTTGCGACTCATCCTCTTCTCTTCCTCTCATAAAATGAAACCTTCTGACCTTTAATCTTCTGCTCGAGTCTGACCAAGCCATGCTTTTCGTTTTTCCCTGTCTATCATGTTTGGCATCTTTGAATAGTCTAATTATCCCAGTTGTCTGACTACCGCGTGTTATCACCCTGGCTTACATACAAGAAATTTATAGTTTCTTTTTACCTGACTTCTTAACTGGAATTACCCCTCCATCCGTTGGTGTCCAAATTAAATCTACATTATTACTAATTGAGAGTGTGCCTGAGTTCTGCACCTAAGTGAAAAACCAAACCAAACCAAATCTACTGCTCATTTTCTATAGTCCTTGGATGGTAGTGGTAATAGCAGCAACAGATGATCAAATCTACAATAGTTTAACTGGAATGTTCCCTCTGCTTCAGGAGTTCATGGGAATACATCGTTAAGACACAGTCTGAATGTGAAACGTCTCTGACAAGCTCAGATATTTGGTCCCCAGGTGGTGGCAGTGTTTGCAGAGATTACGCATCCTTTGGGATGGTGGACTATATAACAACGGGAGGTTGCCAGGGACATGCCTTCAAAGCAAATATTGCTTCTGCTGTCTGCTGCCTGACTAATCTGCCAGAAGTGAGGACATGTGGCTATTGCCTCATACCCCTGCAACTGACCAACTGCCATGTCTTCCTGCCAGGATGGACCGTATCACTGATAACCAGGAGCCAAAATGAACCTTTCCTCCCTTAAGTTACATCTGTCATGTTATTTTATCCCAGTGATGAGAAAAGAAACTGTAACAATATATAGAAGCCACATTTCTATATGATAGACTATTCACCTGGAATAATAGCATAGAGCTAAGACTACAGGCATACACTTCCTAGAACTAAATCCCTAACCTCACATGAACTAGCTGTTTAGACTTGGGAAAAATTCAACATCTTGTTTCAATTTTTCATCTCTAAATTGAAATATTAATACTAATGTAAAAATACTGCATGAGAATTAAACTGGTAGAATGGTTGTCATATACTAAGTGTCATGTAAGTTCTTGCTTTAAACAAAAGCAAGCAAACATGAGCAATCATTAACCATTTATACTGTTTGATAAACAAGGTCATAATATCATGCACTGTACATTATATTGATCAGGAACAATTAAGCAAACGGCATCATATTCCTATGTGCAGAAGGGTCAAGTGACAGTATTGAAAGTGATGAGGTGACAAAATCGGAAAGCTGGAGACCAGCCAGGACGTTTAGAACTAAATTTCACACCTAGAATTAAAAGATAGAGGAGAATTTCAGCCTTTATAATCCAGGTCTTTTAAGATCCTGAAAGATTCTTGAGCAATTGTGCTCTCACCTTGATAATGGTATGCATGATGTAAGGTAACTTTAGACAAGAAAGCCATTATGAGCATAAGATATGAGTAATTTGTTAAACTGGGTAGTAGATCCAACTAATGGAATTTGAGATGCGAAGAAAAACTGCTCAAATTCACATGGTGCCAAGTGTTTCTTGTACGGTACTCAAACACAAACCTGAATGTACCTGGATAACTGTCTATCTCAAGGCTCAACACTTACAGCCCTTCATGTAATTTCCAGCAGGCCTTCTGTGGCTTGCACATCTCATTACTGCCAGAGAAGCTGCCTCCTGGCATCCTAAAAGAGCTAATGTAAGGGTATTATTGAAACTAGTGAAGCTGCTGAGAATGCAGGTTTTCCAAGTTGGATACTGTGGTTTCTGCAAGAGTCTTAGCTCACTAAAAAAGAGCTTTGGGGAGCAAATGCCTAAAAAAAAATTCACTTGCAAAATTAAGGGCTTTTGTTACCCCTACTATAGAGTGTAACTGGGAAGTCAGCAGCTGTAAACAAAAATGAGGAAAAAAAAATTGGGCATACTCGGTTCACATTCAGAAGAAATGGCAAATTGGAAACATATGCATTGAAACAAGGAACCTATTTCTTGGGGTGAAGAAAATAGCAATTCTGGCTTACTCCATGACTGCAATAGCCATTTTCTTCCTCCGGTTGCATCAGAAATTATCGTTCTCATTTATACTTCCAAATCCATGGAAAGAGCTTAAATAAAAGAATCCTCTGGGAATGCAAACTAGAATTGGAGTCTTTAGGACATCAGAATTAGATAGCCTGTTACCATAAAATAGCAGTCTGACCTTGTCTTCATTCCAAGAAATTCATGTTTTTCATACCACAGGTATTCACATATCAGGGATTTAACCACCAAACTACAGATGAAATGATATGCAGAACTGGTCTGCTAGAAACCCTAGCATAAACAGGACAATTCCTTAATTCCAACTTTGAAATCAGGTCACTAAAAATACGGAAAAAGTAAGGGAAAGTACTGAATCCATTGCAGTTATAGCTAATGTTATGCTAGAAATACTAGAAATTCTTAACCAATTTTTCCTCCCCAGTGTTAACTAAATCCTAACATAGAGAGTTCCCATTTCTTACTGAACTTTCATGGAGAAGACATCAAGCTCCAAGTTTGCCAGCTGCCCTTCTAATATATGAACTTGGCGGCAGCTCAGAGAAAAGAGGTGAACAAAACCTTTCTGTTAGATCTCTTTACCGGCAGTTCCATTTGATTACTGTGTGCATAGAGATTCTTCACATGGCACGTAGAGGGACCCCTCATCATTTTATTCCTGGGACCTAGCAGAGTGCTTGGTACACAGAAGTTGCTGAATAAATAGTTGAATGGATCTCACAAGACAATTAATCAACAAATCAAGCAGGAACACAGGCATGAATATAAAAACATACAAAGCAACCAAAAGTAAGATTTTGGATTATTTTTTAGATTATCTACTGATTAATTTATTGCAACTATATAACCAAGCCTTGTGCCCAACCTTCGTGAGAATGGGAAATTATTTTACCTTCCTACTATTATTATAAATCCAAACCACATCACCTCAACTCTCCTCTCATAGAATCCACTTTAAATGTTTACATGGATATACAGAACGCTTCAGTGATAGAATAGTTCAATATAAAGAGCCAGAACTTTGGAAACAAAGAGCTGGGTTCAAGTTCAGGATGTCCTTCATTTAATAACCTACTAATAAATATTTTAATTGTATTACTAGAAAAAATATACACTTTTAGAATAAACATTAAACTTGGAATATCATATTTTTGGTATAAATTCTGAAACAGTAAATTAGTACTAGTAAAATTTTTATGAGATTTCCCCTTCCATGTATTTTCTGATTATGCTATTATATTGAAAGCATTCAATTTTTTTCTCTTTTTTTTGGTTTTTCAAGACAGGGTTTCTCTGTGTAGCCCTGGCTGTCCTGGAACTCACTTTGTAGACCAGGCTGGCCTCGAACTCAGAAATCTGCCTGCCTCTGCCTTCCAAGTGCTGGGATTAAAGGTGTGTGTCACCACTGCCTGGCTGGAAGCATTCACTTTTAAATTGCACATGTATCAAATTTATTTTGGCTTTTGCCTTGGAACTGCAGAGCCTTTCAGCTGGAAAAGCTTGAAAGTGGAAAGACATTATGTAAATCTAAAGATTAGAGCTTGAGGGATTTTGAAGTTAAATTCTTCACATGTTAAAGTCTATAATAACTCTTAGAGCTGAACTTTAATTTCATTACCTTTGATGAAATGATTTGTAACATATGATTGCATTCTGTTTACTCATTTAAGGAAAAAAAATAAATCAGAACATATGAAACTATTTTAAGACTTTAGGCTCCTAGCCAACCCTACTGATTAAAGGCATTTATTTTTAACAGGGCCTATTACAAAGACTCTATACAAGCATATGGGTTAGCAGACTAAAAGCAAGTTTTGTTCATAAAGAACATAAAGCAACTTATCCTTAACTTAATGAAGACAGGCTTCTGTGACTAGTGAGGATCTGGGTAAAGCCTAGAGGTTCACAGACACATTGACAACAAAGACAAGAAGCTTTCCTCCCAATTCCTTAGAGGCACGCGAGGCAGGAATAAGAGAGAACAGGAAATGTAAAAGCTTCACTTAAACATTAATTTAGGAATTGGATAAAAAACCATCTTTCTGGTTTATCTAGTATCTCATGATCTCTTTAAACCAAACCATCTATTGATGGGTACAGAACAGCTTTAAGTCACTCTAAATATTCTAAAATGAAAATGACATTTTAAAATTTTATTTAAATATCAGAACATTACTGATTGAAACTTTTTTTTTTTTTTAGACTGGTGGAGGTGTAGCTCAATGGTAGAACATTTTAGTATACTTGAGGTTCTAGATTCAATCTCTAGGAGGGACATAAAAAGAAAAAGAAACATTTTTAGGGAATGGTCATCTGGGGTTGCGCAGACAGTTGCCATGGTGATACTCTTGATTTGAAAGGACAAGAACTTGAATTTGATGGCCAGAACTCATATATAAAAAAGTCAGGCATAGGTTCACCCTTATAATGCCAGTGTCCGGGGAGCCAGAGACAAGCAAATTTCTGGAGTTCTCTCACCATCAAGCTCAGACTGATAGAAGAACTAAGCCCTGGGCCAGTAAGAGACTCTCAAAAGATGGTGGGTGGGGCTAGCAAAACAACTCAAGGTAAAAGTACTTATTGAGTTTGAGTCTTTGAACTCATGGAGAAGAACTGGATGTCTGTAATCCTAACTCCTGCACTCATGGGAGGAGATGCGGGGAGAGTTAGGAGAATCAGCTGGATGTTACATTAGAGAGAAAAGTGGCACAAACAAGTGAGACCCTGCCTCAGAAACAAGACAGAAGAAAAAACAGGCTGTGGAAATACTGTTCATCATCTTCCACACATATGCTGTGGCTCCCGTGAATCTGTACTTAAATCTCTCTCTCTGTCTCTCTCTCTCTCTCTGTCTCTCTCTCTCACACACACACACCCACTTCTACACACACATTCACATACACAAAATATGCAAAAATAAACATAAAACTTTTGAAAAGTACAGTCTATTTGTTACTTGACTCATTGTTGGGATAAAATGCATTGAGAATGGATAAAAGCATGGTTAGATGCACGATCTAATCAACAGGCTGGAGCTACAAGACCTTAGTAAGTGTGTGTCAGGTGCTGGGTATTATGCTAACAAGCATTTTACTGTAAGATCCCCAGTCCTCAGAGTTATCCATATTTAATTTGCAACATAAGGAAAAAAAAATCAAGTCAAGGCTAAATGCAGAGAAACTAAATATTATGTGTACATTAACAGATGCAAGAGAAAATAGGAACAACGCAAAACTACACATTCACACACAATTGCGTAAAAATTTCATGAAATTACTACACAATTGTTTAAGAATACAACACCTTCTGGCAATTATCATAAAAGAGAAAGAAAGGAAATCTAGTTATTGTGGGTTGGAGGCTTTTGAACCCATAGATGGTGCTAGGTAAGGGTCAGGGTAAGGGCAGAACTAGTATCTAAGGGATTGTGTTCTTTGATATCTATGTTAGCAAATGTAAAATCATTGACTTAGCGCTCACTCTAGAAACTATTTCATGTCGGATTATCCCATTCACATTTGAACTTCCAGTGTCCTGTAACATAGTAACTACTCCTAAGTCTGACTTCCTCGAAAAGTAAATCGATTCCCTGGGAAGCTTCAAGCAGTCCAGGAAGGACAGCCCTGAAGCCCTCTTCCTCTTGCTCGCTGACTGCTTAAGCTTGACCCTGCCACTTCAACCGCACTGCTCTGTGCTCGTCCCACTGTGCTGCCATAGAACGAAACGACCAGTATCCCAGACTGGATAGAAGCCTGAAATAGGACACATAGCGTACACCTCTCTGCTTTGTTGTTTGTGCAATGCTGATGCACGTGGTGTTAACCACATAAAGTTGTATGTCTTTGTATCCAATCATTGTCTGCTGAGTCATCTTCATTGTTCAGGGCTCACCTTGTTACCCGCAAGGATCTTTGTGGCAGACATCAGCTCTTGCCTTTCATTAGGTGTGTAAAGTAAAGCTGACTCCTTTGGTTGGCTGAGGTATTTTATGAGGTCATGGTAGTGGTCCACATCAGATCTCACAGCTGAAGTCTCCACTTTGTGAACGAATGCAGCTATTGCCAGTGTCACTAAGAGAACCCCACTGCCACAGATGGGGTAGTGCACCTCTCTTCTCCTTCTGGTGGTTTACTCACCCCCATCCCCCATCCCCTCACCCCCATCCCCCCACCCCCACCCCCATCCCCCTGCCCCCCCAACCCCCACCCCCACTTTCTAAGACAGTATCTAAGACTCTATCTGTCAAGTTCTCTCTTACTGGGTCACTTCTTGGCAATGAGAAACAAGCGTCCTTTCCCATGTAAATTTCAGAACACACACCACACAATCGCTCTTTGTAATTTGTTGTCAGATATCCCAGGCAACTACAGTAGCTACACCTCTTCACTTCCTAGGTTTGACTTAAGCTTAAGCTCTGGCTTGTCCTATTGTGGCATTTCCTTATTGCGGTGTAACCAAAGGTTGACCAAGGAAAGTAGTGAAAGAAGAGCCAGATGTCAGATCCTTCTAATGAGAGAGAGAGAGAGAGAGAGAGAGAGAGAGAAAGGAGGAGGAGGAGGAGGAGGAGGAGGAGGAGGAGGAGGGAAGGAGGGAGGGGCGAGCAAAGGTCAGAGGTTAATATCACAATTGATTTCTCCTCGTTTTTTGTTTGTTTTTGAGATAAGGTCTTTTACTGACCCTTGATCTAGCTACTCTGGTTGGTCATTTAACTCCAGAGACTTGCCTTTCTCTGCTTATGACCACTGTGGGGATTACAAATACAAGCTGTCACACCCAGATTTCAGAACACAAGTAATTTGGAGAGTAATTTGGAAAAGTTCTCTGCCCACCGCATTAAGCTAACTTACTTTCACCTCCTCTTTGTGGGTAATGGGGGGGTCTGAACTCAGTAACCCACTCATGCACAGAAAGCACTTTACAAATTGAGCCATCTCCTCAGGCCTCTATATTTGAATTCTTTAGAGTCCACTGCCTTCTGCTATGATCTGGGGTCTCCACAGCAAAAAGCAGATGGTTGTTATATTTCAAGTCCTTATGACTTATAAAACAAAACCATAGAAAGTTCTGTGCTTGTACAGTGCCTCTCCCAAAGTTTGGATTTGCCTTAAAAGAGCCTCTAATGTATATGATCTATTTCAGAATATCTCTAACTCAAAAAAGATATCAGGTTCAGGTAATTGTGAGTGGTGAGCTGTTGCTCTTGGGAATAATTAGATTAAGAAAAAAAGTGACATTGGAATTAGTTTAAAAAAAAAAAACAGTCTGACAAGGTAGATTGTAAGCACAGGGATGAAATGAAATATCACTATTTTAAGAGGGGATTTATCAAAGAAAAGCAGCTACCTATTACAATAGAATATAAAACACAAGTTATGTTAGACAAAAATGGAGGGGTATATCGAATATCAGAATAAAGAGCAAACATGTGGACTGAGTCAGCTGACTTCCAAAGCCCAACAAAACCAAAACAACCCCAAGGGCACTGCTGCTCGTGTTTGCATTTTGCCATGATGTGGTATGATCAGGTGGGCACAGGGTACACACAGGCACTCACAGGGCACCCGAGAAATGGTTCCCAAACACCTCAGGTGACTTTTCCTATTTGAAATATCATTTATTCAGACCCACTACTCTCATCTCGTTTTCTCTGGTGACTCCCAGAAGACGGACAAATGCTTTGAGAGGCCTGAGATCCAGGCTAAGGACAGGCTGCTTGGGACAATATGGGATGCTCAGTACAATGCAAATATTAAGAAAGGACCTTGTAAAACGTAGTAAGAACCAAAACCTGACTGCAGAGCCTTGAGCTCAGTGTTGAGCACCTGCAGGTGCCACACTCATGAATCAGACCTACGAATGCTGCCTGACCAGGTCCCCTCAGTGACTTCCCAAAGCACAAAAGTTCTGCTTTCTAGTAGAATCTATTTCTTAAGAAAAACAATGGCTTTACTTTGAATACACAAATATAATGTCCTTTATCTCTTCTCACAGCCATCTCTTGCTCCCCTCCCCCATCAGTCACCTTTCTAGTCCCACCAAACTCTCTTGTGTCATGCTGACATCTTTTGGTAAAGTATGAGAGAATGTGTTATTTGCCCTTTGAGTCAAAAAAAGCACAGCTTCTAAAGAAATGCTTCTGTCTCACATAAGAATTCTGTATAAAACTTTTCCCAGAATGCTTTTCCAGATTGATGGAGTCTTTGCTATTGGCCGGTAAACAATGCCTTGCAGGTCAGAGCTCAACCACAAAGTACTAGAGATGATGAATTTAAACATCATCTTAACGTTCTTGAAGTTGAAATCCCCTTAGTTTAAGTTCTCATCAGGTTCACAGTGGAGTTCAAGCACAATGGTCTAGCATAAGCAATTTGATCTTAAGCACCCAGGGATTTCAGGGGAAAGGTTAGGCGGAAAATTGGGGACTGTCCCTAAGTCTTGGAGTGGAAGTCAACTGTGGAGGAAGTACTTCCCCTTCCCTTTCTACTGGGGGAGAAGACTTTGTAGGGACCAGAGCTTTACTCCATTGACACAGTAGTAATTTCAGAACACAGGTAATTTGGAGAGTCCTTGGAAAAGTTCTCTGCCTACCACATTAGGCTAACTTACTTTCGTCTCCTCTTTAATTCCACTGTGGATAGCTTCTACTATTCCTTTCTCTCTTTAAGCCCATTATGTATACAGAGAACTAAACCATTTCTTTTCTTCTTTAATGTAACTGCTGTCATGTGAGTCCCTTCAAGGGCTTATTTCCTCACTCCGAGCAGATTCCAAGCCACTCATGTACCCTCCCAGTTCCCACATGGACCATCTCTGTATGCCCCCTCACACTGCCTGTTCTACTGATTGATTTCCCCATCTTCCTACAGACGTTGAATGAGCCCCAGTGCATCACACTGGAAGCGGCTTCTGCTTGAAATACTTCTTCCATAAGATTCACATGTCTGCTGGCTCTTTGTTATCTAGGCCGAACCTCCGAATGGCCATCCTTGCCTTTCAACCACAAGGAGTCAGCTCCCCTTCACTCTCACTTGTGTCCCACTCAGACAATTCATCGTTGATGTGTTTCTGTGAGAAGTATTTATGACCTTTTATTTTTTTATGCTCCTTTCATTCCAGATGTGAGAGTGGCAGGATTGTCTGGCCTGTTTAACTACAAGATCCCCAGCGCTAAGAACAAGGTTTCAGACGATGCTGCGATGCCATTACACACTTGGGGACTTCATCCTGCACCAAGGAGGACATTCTCTTATTCAGAAATGATTGTTGCTATGTAGAGGCTTTTTACTTATATAAAGAACAAACCCTTAAATACAACTTGTCTGGCTATAGTATATGCTGTGTGTTTCCTTAATGGTTAAACTCATTGGCCCTCTAGAGTAATTCCTTAGGATCTGATTTAGGAATTCTATGCACAGTGATTTTACATATATATATATATATATATATATATATATATATATTAATGTATATATACATGCATATATACTAATGTACTTTAGCCAGAAGGTAGACACCAGGCCTTATTTGCAATTCTTGCCTCATTGACTTTTGTCACAGTAAGCAAGTGAAAAGTCCTTAACTATATATGTACCATTCACTTCTCAATGTCACAAGCAACAGAAATTCTGCCTTATTATCCAGACAACAACCTGCAATTGCAAGTCACGGCAGAGACAGTGACAAGCAAGTCAGTGCCTCAGCAGAGCCCAGTTCTCTCTGCTATTGCGCATGCACCCATCGAAGCTCAAGGGTATTTCTGGAGTCAGAACTCGGAGGCTGCTTCATCTCCCTATGCATGTCAACGGCTTCTGTTTGCATCCTTTCCCCTCTGATGTGAAGCATCAAACACGATTCTATACGTTATGGAAAAATTCAAGAAGAGTGAAGTTCTGTGAAACTTGCTCCTAATTCTTGTCACGCACTTGCTGGATTAAGGGCAGCAATTGTGGTACAGCGGTGCTCTGTGGATGTGTTCATCCTTTCAATAAAGTAGAACCAAAGCGTTACATAAGTTTTGGAGAATATAAAACTCTGTCGACATTTAAGGATGAGTCCATTTTGTTATTTTTACTGGCAAGGCTATGGGATAAGAAAAAGGAAACCTTATATGGTTTGGATCACAGAAAGTAAAGGGTCGGAAAAGAAGACAACCCATAGTAAATATGTACAATTTGTTCAGGATTTAGGATGACCCTAGATGACCAATGTTGAATAAAGACTCCAATTTTTCATTAGACGAAGTATTAGCTCAAAGCAAAAGGAGTAATTAATAGTTATTCTCAGTAAAATGATTTTTTATCTTAGTCACAGAAAATGGGATTAAGTATGTGTGTTCTTAACTATTGGTTTTCTGTTTTGCTAAGGAGTCACAACCATTATTAGTTTGTTTATTGCCATATGAGAAAATGAGGAAAATCAATGTCACATGACATTGTTTTGGAAAAAATATCAGAGGCCCAGGATTATTATTTGCATGAAATACACACACACACACACACACACACACACACACACACACACTTTAGAATATAATTAGAACAGAGCAAGCTGCAGTCATGATTTTAAACATCAATCTTGAGCTGAGAATGACTGAATATACATTCCTAAGGCTTATGCTGTGGTTTGAAGGACAGACTTTGGACTTTCAATGAAAGTTTAATCAAGCTAACTAATAGGTGGTCTCTAAACTGTGCCATGAAACTTATTCATTAATAGCCAACATTTTTATAATTTCTGCATAGAGAATATTTATCCTAGAATATTCTCATTATATTTGAATTGCTCCCGTGATTGGTTTATTTTTAAAACAATCATGGAAATGTATTCCATATGGATCATTTAGACAGTAAATATCAGACACGCTTGAGAAAATTGTATTCCTAATTGTAGATTCCTGATATTCAAACGATATAGAATTTTCTTAAAAGTGAATTTTTGGACAATGTTTCCATGTGGGACTAATAGGCATAATATATGTTAAATTCCTATAGTCTCTAGAAGGACTGTCAGTCTCTCCTGCATAAGGCCAACTACTAATCAAATTTATAGAAAGAAATTAAAATAAGAAAAAAATGGCATATCTGTAATCAGAGATGAAGGACCAGCAGATGTGAATCTGGTTAAAAGTGTATTAACCAAGTCCATAAATGAGTTTTCCTATGAAATGCACATACATATTTCACAAAGATAGGACTACAACTGACCAGAAATTAAAACATTTATATTATGTGTGGGAGGTTGCAAAATTTTCTATCAAAGTACATCTAGCCATGCTCAGAAATGCGGTGAACATACACCTTCACACACACATGTACATACACGCACATACTCATTCACAAGTATAATCATACAGAAACATGGATACATATACATGCATACACACTCACACATACATGCATGTACACATATATACATTCACATATCCACACATACTAATATACACAAATGCACACAAATACATACACATATACAATCCCCCATATACAAGTATTGATTACACACCACACACATACACACACATACACACACACACACACACACACACACACACACACACACTTCTCTAGAAGCTCTTCCTCTTTATGTCCAATAAGGTAATTTCAGTTAAACCACACACTGGCACTGGCATGCTGAAACACAAAGGAAAGTAATATCAGATTCACCAAATATAAACATGATTTTTAAAATAATAGACCAAACATTATCACCAATACAGTGGCTAAGACCCCAAGAAACTCTTCCAAGAGTATTAACTAATAAAAATGTCTACAGATAGCCGGGTGTGGTGGCGCACGCCTTTAATCCCAGCCCTCGGGAGGCAGAGGCAGGCGGATTTCTGAGTTCGAGGCCAGCCTGGTCTACAAAGTGAGTTCCAGGACAGCTAGGGCTACACAGAGAAACCCTGTCTTGAAAAACCAAAAAAAAAAAAAAAAAAAAAAAAAGTCTACAGATGACTTTTATCACTATATCACTCAACTGTTACTATGACTATTTTTTGAGTATTGTGTGATTAATACCTTTACCTTACCTTCAGATAAAAGCAGCAGGTATAGTATTATAAAGAAACTGAATGCGTGAAAAGAATCACCCAGTTGATGAAAAAATTACCCGTCAAAACCACAAAGAAAACATTAAGTCTGCTGATTCAAATAACTCCATTAATTGAGTTCCCACACCAACCTAGGGACATTATAGGTATCAGGCTTTTATAAGTCAATTTAGTCAGCAACCAAGTACTCAGAGTCTATTGTACAATCATCAAAACGATTTATGAAATGTCTTTCAATGTGCTTGTACAGTTCACGCATAGTGGTTGTGATGAACATGACATTCACACACATGCTGAAGTATGTTAGCAATATAGCTTGACTGGGATCGAAGCTTCTGTGGTAGGAAATGTACTTTTGGGAACATGGGTGACCAAAGCAATCTTAGCAGAACCCATAAATCGATCATGAGCTTTATAGTTCATGCCCATTGTCATACCAAAATTACCAATAAGACATAGCAGATGTTATTATGATTTAAGAAACATAAGTCTACATATACAAACTAAACTTTATTTTGAGAAGTTGAATGTTAATACAATGGCTCCCTTTGTAACCCCACCAAAGGACTGAAGGGAACATTGGTAGAGAAGATGAATAATGTAGACCGCCTTGTCCTCTCAGTTCAGATCGAATTCTCCTTTATTTCAAGAAAATCCTTTCTCTGCTAGTTGTTCTCAAAGTAACTACTACTCACAAAATAAACAAAAATATTGTTTTAAAATAACTGGTTTTTTCTTCGTAAAGATACATATATAGTAATGTCTTTAAAAATTGCAGATTCCCTTCCTCCCCCCTTCTCTCTCCATCTCTGTCTCTCTCTCTCTCTTTGTCTCTCTCTGTCCCTCTCTCTGTCTCTGTCTCTGTCTCTGTCTCTGTCTCTCTCTCTCTCTCTCTCTCTCTCTCTCTTTCTCTGTTTCTCTGTCTCTCTCTCTCTCTCTCTCTCTTTGTGTGTGTGTGTGTGTGTGTGTGTGTGTGTGTGTTCATACAGGTCTTGTTTCCTTTCACCATGAGAGTCCTATGGGTCGTACTTAGGTAGTTGGGCCCCTGCAAGTTTAGGACTCAATCAACAGTAGAAGATAAACTTCCACAAACTCTTGCCTTTTGTACAGCACAGCTTCCTCTATCAGATAATCAGAAGTGACTAATTGATCGCAGTGAGAAGACAAGAAGGGAAGTAGTAAATAAACCATTTAAGAAAAACTGTCATATTCCATTCCTTCTCACTATACGTTTTTGTCTTCTTCTAAGACCAGGACAAACTGTCACCCTGAAATTCTCAATAATCATCTGATTTTAAGTTTTATTGTTCTTGTCCATAATACAAAATTTGACACAAAATGTAGTTATAACCTTTATTGATGACATATTCCTCAGCAGGTGATGAAAATTATTTAATAATATATAAAAACTATAAATAAATATCTATGCATATAACCATATTAACATATACACTCATTTACTCAGTCATTTAGCGAGACAAAACATCTGTAAATACTTATGTGCAGATAAATGGCTTTGAGTGTGGCTGGCTGTGATGGATTAGGCTGTGTGCTAGGTACTGTGTGCTAGGTACTTCCATGGGTTAGGCTGTGTGCTAGGTACTGTAAACAGTGATGAACTAGCTGGGAAGGTCTACATTCTCTCTGAATGTACATTTGATTGCAGGTTATAGATAACAAAGTAAATAACTATATGATCATAAATGCCAAAGAGTCCTACACTGAAATTGAAAGGGGTAACAGAACATCACTGTGCACCCCAAAACATTAATGTGTGCTACATTCACCAAGAATATAGATGCAGAGCTTGGCTGTCACTCCAACTGGCAGATATCACTAAAGCAGCGGGCATGAGAAGGGCAGAGTTAAGCCTGGAGAGTATCTGGTCCCAGGTTCAATCTACTGAACCAACTAGTAAGATGTTCTGTGATTTGTTTGTATATTAAAACTTGAGAAGAACTATGATAGTTGCTACAGAATTGCAAGTAGCAGGAACTCAACAGACACTCACTTATTCACATCTAGTACTTGCATGTGGACTTTCCACTGTATTTGAAGGTTGATTAAGCAAGACTCCGGTAAAAGCTGTAGAGGGTTCAGACCAACTTGGGTCACATCTTCTAAGTGTACTAAAGTGTCATCAAGAACAGTCTTAAATGAAGAAAAGGCACTGGTTTTGTGAGAACATAAGCAATGTAATCAGTTTTATGTTCTTTGCCTATTTCTTCAAAAGAGCTAAGTGCTAATATTGAAAAAAATCCAAATGCTTAAGAACTCTCAGCTTCTACAAGATGTCAAACCATCTCATAGGAAAAGGGTCAGCTGCAGAATAGGTAGGGAAGGGTGGGGTGTCTTATGGTCTTAGAATTTACCAAGTAAGGACTGAGCCATGCTTCCTTAACTTTCCGAAACCTTTTGAATATCGTTTCAATACCCTTATTCTGACAATGGAGTTCATAGTATGTCATAAGTGTTTACTATCCAGACAGACATAATCCCTAACACCTGAAGGGATTCTCTGAGTCATTAAGGTATGTATTGTGCCCTCCTTTCTAAAAATGAGAAAGTAAAGGGTGGTTGATACCATGTAAACCTGTAGAGCTCAACTTTGATTACAGAAAAAAGAATGAGTAGCTTTCATGGAATGTGTTCTTTTAGCCCAGGAAATCTCAGGGCAAAGTTTTGTTGGCATATGGTAATATTACATCATCCTTTTGTTGTTGTTTTTTCTCCTCTTCTTTAATGACCACAAACATTAGCAGACAATGTAAAGGAAAAAGGCCTTTGGCATTTAATCACTTCATCCTGATCCTCTAATAGAAATGAACTGGTTAGGGTGATGCTGACCTTGAAGGGAGAGAAGCTCCATCACAGACAGCATTCCCAAGGAGCACACAGTGACTCCACTGCTCCCTGGCCTGTTTCTTAGTGTTTTCAGGACAAGTGTCATTAACACTGCTGATTCCTGGTTTCTACCCTCAGAGGTTTTGCTTTTAGCTGAATGTATTGTGAACAGGAACTCCAACTTGGATCTGGTTCAAGGGATCTATGGACCATGCTGTATATACTAGAAAGAAAGATTGATCAAACTGCAGAAAGGGGAGGAGGTGAGAGAAGGTGGGAGAAAAGTTCTGGAAACAATCAGGGGATGAAAGGAATCAGCCCCAAGCATCACAGGGAGTTAAGGATGTAACAAATCACACCTGAGTCTCACAAGGACAGCCTCTTTGCTCCCTGTGTAAGGCAACACCCTTTTTACTATTCCATGTATTGTAAAACAGCAACACTGTTTAACCAAGAGGTCCCACAAACAATTCCTATATGTATAGCCACAACCACTTAGAGAGCATGGCACTCCATAATGTGCTTCAGAAAGAGAGTTTTTTTTTTTTTTAATACAAATTCAGTATAGTAGACACTTAACCTAAAGGTCTACTACTCCAGCAACATCTGCATATATAATATTTTGAAGGTTCAATGAGGAATGTCTCACATAGGTTCATGTATTTGAACACTTGGTTCTCCAGTTAGTGGTACCATAGGGGAAGGTTATGGAACCCACAGGAAGTAGAGACTTGCTGGACAAAGTGAGGAAGGCTTATTGAGGTGATAGACAATCTCTACGTTTGATTCACACTCTCCACTTCCTGCTGGTGGTTGGGAATCTGAACTCTAGGCCTCCAGCTCTGGTTACCTGTTGTCATGCCTTCCCTAGGATTAGGTACGCTCAGTCTGGGAAACACACCAAAACAAACTCCTTCTTCATTTAAGGTTTATTTATTTATTTATTTATTTTGGTTATGACACATGATCATAGCATCAAAAAATTAGCTAACCAAAATATAGACTTTAACAATTTAGAAAAATTATAATAAACATTGGAAAAATATTTTAATATAAATCCCTATGCAAAGTCTTTGTCCCTGCTTAGGGCTTGAGAAACCTGGCTACCCCACTTATGATTCTGGACTGGAGAACTTCATTAAAACATTAATATCACCACCCTATAACATTGATAGACTATTTATTATACATGCTATGTAGTACTTTGGGGATTAATTATTCTGGGAACTCAAGGTGTTTGAAGAGGCATGTCTTTTACAAAACAATTAGCTTTTTCCACTGGATGGAAGACCTGTGGGTAAAAGCTTAAAACCTGAAGGAGCTGAGAGATTCAGCTGACACTCTTGTCTCACTGTCCTGGACCTGGAGGCAGGACAGTAAACAATAGGTAATTCTCTTACACTGAGCATCATTTGGGCATCCTGCTGATAACAGGTTCGGGCTGCACACACCGAAGAGCCTAAGCAGCGAGAGTCTGAGGTGCTGTGGTCACAGAAAAGCACTAGAAAATCCACGCCGGATGACCTCCAGACAGAGGAGCTGGTTACCCTCTCTCCACCAGGAAAGCTAGCAATGGATGTAGATAATAGCCTGGTGATCTGTGCTATTTATAGGACCAGGCCACACCTGAATTCCCCAGGCTACCATGTTTGTTTGTCCCAGACTCTTCCTCCCTTCCTTCCTCTCAGTGAATAAAACCCATTCCGTATGGGAGATGTCATTTGTAGTTCACAACATTTTCAGAAACTTCTATGCTATCTGTAGGGCCAGGCCTCTCCTGACTCCCACGGACTTGTATATTTATACATCATTCTCCTTAAATCCTTACCTTGAGCACTGTTTCTTGGCCAACAGAACGCATCTTTCTGGAAAAGCCACAGGTACTTTGTAAAGAGGTTCAATGTAATCACTTTGTTAATGTTAATTAACACAGGATTGAGTCAATTATCACCAGGAGCCTTTCCCTCAAAAATTGTGCTGTACTTAAAAATGCCTAAACTAAGATGATCAGCGTCACACCCTACATATTTGGGACATCACCAGCTATTGAGTGGTATTGTACTGGACTTCCTTCTTGTCTCACACCAATTGTTACTCTGACAGCCCTGGTGTTTGCAGAGAATCCACACCCAAGATGGCCATAGGGTGCTGAGGGAAACCGCACCTGATACAGTGTCAGCCCTGGCTCTGACTTTCTTCTCATTTTACTTCAGATGCTTGGAGGCAGCTATGCCGGAAGCCCGGATTTCTATTTAAAGTTTTCCTCTGAGGTCTTTCTGAGCTGAACTATCGAAGGAGACCAGGAAACGATGATGAGGGTAAGCATGTCCCTTGCTCACTCTCAGCAGAAACTTCTAATGTAAATGTGACACCAGAAAGCTTGAGAAACTGTCATGAGCCTCGTAATATAAGCGGATATAACTTAGGTAGCTTGTCACAGGGTTTCCTTTGCATTCCACTGTTAAATGTGGAATAAAAGTGGCCACTTATCTACTTGAGCGTGTGCTTTGTAAGAGTTGATCGAAAGCCCCAATCAGCCATCTTAATTATTCCTCATGAGTTGTTCTTTCTGGGTTTCATTTCACAGGCACATGTCAGATGACACACTCTAACTCACGGGAGACTACACACCCCTGAGTTGGCCTTGCTCCTTGACCTAGCCACCGTTAACCACAGAGCCCCATTCTACATCTCCTCATCACATAAAATGTTACCAGCATGCACCACTCATTATCAGTCCTGAAAGTGGAAGGTTTCGCATGAGAAACATTTTCATAGCAGCTCATTGTGTAGGCTGAAAAGAAGTGACACATAGCCATATGAATTGTATGGATCATTTAATATTCCAGATAAGTCAAAGTGTGCGGAAAAGTACCTGTTCGTCAATGACAGGGAACTGTGGTGTGTGTAAAATATTAACTGAAAATTTGACCTAAGCACTTGTAAAAGTCAGTAAAGAAAAATTGGGAGTGGGAAGGAGTTATAAAGTAAAGCATGCCAGTAATCAGCGTGCGACAGCTGATGGGACTCCCAGGCAGTAGTGCTGGACAGAGGAGCTCTGGCTATCAAAATGAACATAGGAGAAATTGGGACACTCACATATGGAGCTCAGCATCAGGAAGAGAAAGGAATGGAGAGACATGAGTAATAGCCCACAGTCAGAGAGACCCGTCGGACTCCAGAACCAGTAACAGAGACTACCGTAGTTTCCATGATAAATGTGTCCTATACGTGCATTTTCCTCAGGGCACACAAGGCCACCCACATCGTCACATGACAGCAGTTCCCCAGACACAGGCCGAACAAGGCAAGCTGAAGTCATCATTCTTGTGTGCTGACACAAGACCACGGTGACAGCATATACACCTTCCTCTAAGAGTAGGCCAAAGGCCTGGGATAATGCCTGCTCACATTGGGCCTTTAATTTTCTATGGCTCGTGGCACAGTGTGGCACTGTGTCTTCCCCCACACTCTACTGTCCACCCACCCCTTTTTTTGCAGCTGCTGCAGGTCCTAGGCCTTGTTATCAGAACATTGAGCAGTCCTGTGCTCTAACCCCACTGAAAGTTTTCAGATAATTAAACAGGGAATGCTATGCACGTGTGTGCGTGCGTGCGTGCGTGCGTGCGTGTGCGTGTGTGTGTGTGTGTGTGTGTGTGTGTGTGTGTATTTAAAACAAACAAAATACATCAGTGCAAGCATGCCTTTTGTGGTACAAGATATGGTTAGGGGAAAAAAAAAACCCACATTCTCATCTCTATATTTGTGGTTCAAAGCAACATGTCTCGCAATGAATGATACTGCTCAGAGAGCCCTGTTCTACTTAACAAAAACAGGTCTCAGAGGAAGAGTGATTTCACACCTCAATTTGTCCCAAATAATCTCATTTGAACAATACTTTTTATTATCCTTTAAGTGTATCAGTTGGGATGCAAATATGATTACTTTTGTTATAAAAGGAAAATTATATAATGGATAAGAAAATTATATTCTGGAAAAAAAACCAAAGTACTCTTAAAAGCCACTAGGCATAAGAGAATAAGAACTTTCTGCATGAGGAAGGACATAAGTTCAAGTCAACAGAAGTTGAGAACCTTCCAGAAATCGAAGTATGGTAAGTACCAGGAAAAGCTTCTTCGTGCACTTCATTTTCATCATTAATAATGAGATATCTTGTAAACTGTTCTTCTCATAGTTTTTAAAAATGATTTTCCTATACCAAAACATTGTGTATTGCTTCAGTTGTCTCTGAGTCACTTCCTATTTCCTCACATTTCAGTACCTGACTTCAAAAGTTAAATATCAAGCAATTAATATGTATCTACTCAGTGTCTGTTTACATAAGACATGCAACATGCTAAATGAACTATGATGAAGTACCCTTATTTTTGATGCACAGTCTAAGTGATAAAAGGGACTTGATGTCTCAGAACTCCTGAGAAGTCACGATCTCTCTGGAAGATGCTCGGACTTATCCTAGTGATACTTCTCCCGGGCTCGCCGTCTCATAGGCGTGTTCCTAGGCCGAACACTCACTAACACATGAAACAAGGCATTATCACAGAAATGAACGAAGGCCTTTACTCACATGATCCATGACTTAAATACTTTCATAGTTTATTATCGCTCTATACCCATTGAGATAAACAAATCACTTGAAAAGGACAATAGCAATAACATTTAAAAAGGAAAAAAAAAACAAAAACAAAAAGAACCAAACATCACTATAGCCACAGCGGTCAATGCCTTTTCAAAAGCCTAAAGGAAGCAAAACCTACTTATGTGATATCTTTATATAAAGTAAAAGAAAAGAAATGCAGAAAACAAAATAAATGGAATAGCTTGGATTTCTGAAGCAAGATAATTAGAGAAAGCATCGAGGAGCAAGAGATCTGAGCTGGGGCTGCGTGGCAGGAGCGATGTTGAAGTCAGTCAGACGCTCAGTGAGTCCTCTCCTTTCCTTAATTGTTTTTCCATTCCATCACAACTGCCTGTCATATATAGCTTAAAGATTAATGCTAATAACCAGATCATATGGGCTCCTTTGTAGGAATGGAGTATTCCAAAGAATGCGAGGCATTGCTACTGTAGCAATTAAATATCGATATGTCAAGGAGTGATGGAATGCTTGTCATATATTGACCACTGCAACTCCTATAGCCTCAGCCTACATAACCAGACAATTTCACAACTGAATACTGTACCGTAAACACTCCAAGGCTGTTTTCATTTCAGCACCATGTCCTAGCTTTGCTCCCTAAATTAAGAGTTTTAATCTTCTGTTGAATTAATTTTAAGTTGACATATTTATATTCCAAAATGGCCACTTCCAGTTTGGACAGGTATGAACACTGGTTAGATTTGCGGCATCAAAAGCATTTTATTATAACAGGATAATTCATGTAAAATCTGTGTTAATTTATTAGCCATCTGAATACTGTAAACATAAATATCACACCTCACATTCCTTTATATTTGTACAGAGAAAACAATAATCAAGAAATTCATATACTGGCCAGAGGTGGTTAATCCCAGCACTTGGGAGGCAGAGGCAGGCAGATCTCTGAGTTACAGGCCAGCCTGGTCTACAGAGCGAGTCCCAAGACAACTATGGCTACACAGAGAAACGCTGTCTCAACATGACTCCACCCTGCAAAAGAAAGTTATACTATAGGGGGAGATTGATGTGGGGTGCAAAAATGTACCCATACCTTCCTGAATTATGTAACACAACAGATTTGTAAATAAAGTCAGTGAAAGTAATTGTTTCCTGTTACTAGTGGAGAAGATTTTGTGAGAAACGCTTAAGTAATATGGTGGAAAACAATATGGACTGATTAATTAGATGAGGCTGTCCATGGACTATGTCAGTGGCAGCTTGATATATTTTGTATAGTGACTCACAGCATACATAGAAGCAGTGTATGAAGCTGGACTGAAGTCCAAAAGTAATTTAAATAGGTATGCTAACCATAGCTATATCTGGGTTGATATGCATATATGTATTTATATCTATATCTGTATGTATACCTATATATCTATAAGAGACAAAATACCGCCTGGTTCATGGGCATTAATGAAATATTCACACCAAAGTCTAACTATTGCTTTATATATCTATTAATATAATATCAGTTAAGAGAGAGTTATAAAAGGGAAGAACCTACTGGAAATCATTTGTTTTTATAATCATCTGAGAAGGTTAAGTATTTGATTGCTGTGGTAGTCAATGAGAAACAGATAGAAACCTTCAAAAGGATTGATCTTGATCCAGAACAGAACTGTTGAAAGGAACATAAACTGTCATAGATTCATGCATATATATGCATATATATCCTTTAAATAAAATATACATGTTAAGATTCATATACATACATTCTACAACTTTTTCTTAAAATATTTTAATCCAAGTAATTTCAATAAAGTTTTCTTACCGCTAAGTTATAATGAGTTTGTTATAAATAAATCCCAGAAAATTAGGAGAAATTATATGACATTTCTTTCATACGATGCAAGAATTCTTAGAATGATTAGTATAAGTGTATTAAATTTAAACACTAACTTCCTAAAGGGCAAGGGCTTTTCGACCAAAGACTTACTTTAATTTATCTACTTACCACATTAAAAATGATCTCTTCTGGGTGTGGCCAAGTCTAGTGAGACCAATGAGAAAACTTTCCTTTTGCAGCACTTTATATTCTTTTGGACAAACCAATTTTCATCTCTTTCCCAGACATAAATGAATTCAACTATGTGTTTGTTTGTTTGTTTGTTTTGGTTTTTTTGCCCTTTTATTCTTCTTTTCCACATGAATCAAAATGTCAGAGCATAAGGAACAATAAATAATTTTAAATCCATTGCTTTTTGGCTAGAAAGTATCTACTTAAAATAAAAACATTAAAAAGTAGTGTGCTTCATGAAATGATGTAAAGCAAAGGATTAAGGTCTTTCTCAGCCACAGTCAGTCTTTACAGAACTGTTACTAATAGAAAGCATGCTGATGGTAACCTCTCACCTATATAACTCCCTCCCGAAGGCCATAAGTCCTAGTTATCACTACTCCGTCAGGTTGAGGTTGGTATTATCAGGTTGATTTTGTGGATGCTATCATAAAGGTGCCAATCCCCAGATGCCTTTCACTTTGTTTTTATTGTGACAGCGTTCTGCCCTGTAGACAGCATTATAGCAGAACACAGGCACAGTAAAGGCTCACTATTTAACAACAGCAGCTAGCATCAACGGAAATGCACTAAGCCTCACCTCAATTTCCCATTTGATTCTTACAAAAATCCCAAGTAGATACAGAAAGCCGCATTACTACTATCACAGGCACTAATGAAGTTACACTGGCCATCCCAGGCAACTGTGTCCATCCCTGCTTCTATATTTATACAAACTTTGCTTGCCTGAGTCTAGAATTTATATTTTTACAGCTTAAGTGAAGAAACTGAGGCACAGAAGTTATCACACTAACACCCTGTGGAATCATACACAGCTCTCCATGGTGAGGTGCTGAAAATGTTGCAATCCCTTTGTGGGGTCAGAATAGCAATATGTATCACGGCACACGGGATTCATATTTACTCTATACGTGCCTGTTGGGGCATTCTGTACAATCCTTATGGTATAGTCCTCAGGGAACATGAGTTGGAAACCCACATGAAACATATATAGTATACTTCTTGCTAGATTTATGATCACATAGTACAATTAAAAAATCAGTCTCCAGCTCTGATGTTGGATGCTTTTCTACCCTCCACCGAGTGATTTTTAGGGCAGACAAAGACACAGGTAGAAAGCAGAAGAAAGCAAGGACTCCTGACTGGATTTCTCCCAACGATACTGAACAGGTGTGGCTGAAACATCTCTAACTGAACCTTCTCTGACTGAACTCTACCATCAAATGCAGAGCAACAAAACAATCAGCAATTGCATTAAGAACACTGAAATATTTTGTGTACCATGTTAGTATAGCTCCTAATAATTCTGCTCAGAAAACTCTGCACTCCGTACTGAAGTCACATTCTATTAAATCCCACTTTATCCAAATCTCCCCCGCCCCTCTCTTTCTTAAGCAACACAATTCAGGATAGATTTTTGCAGCCTTCTAGAAAATGGAAAGATATATACTTTGTGTTAAAAGAGAGTCTTTCTGGCTATCGTCGAGTTTATTATTTTGCATAACTAAAGGTTACACTTAGTCTTCCTTTAAACCTACAATCCAGTACTCAGAACCCTAGCATTTGTTTTCTTTTTCTACAGAAACCCTGAGATGCTTAATGAGAGCATATGCTGCCGAAACAAAACACATTTCATGTAGTCTTTTCAAAGGCAGCCCAAGAATCGCTCAGGCTGCGTGATGTCTACTATTAGGGCGCAGTGATATTCTTTGACCTTTATTTAATCACCATCATCAGAAGCTTTACCAGGTGTCCAGTGGTGGCAGTAGCCTATTTGTGCCTGGAATTACATTTCATCCCGCCTTATGGCTGGGGGAAAGCTGGTACACTCGAAGAGAATTTCCAAACTGGAATCCAGTTAACCCATTGGGAGAATATTCTGCTTCCTGACAGTCCAATCAAACTTCACTGTCAAACATCTCAAACTTTACAGAAAATTAGTGGAAAGCAGATTTTGTAGTATAGGATACTGATACATATTTTTAAAAATGATGGTGGAATAAAATTTGCCAGGCACTTTCCTACATAGATTTTTATAGAAAATAAGTAAACAAAAACACCTCACATTCTAAGATGAAAAAGGGCGGTTGAAAAAGCATAGCCATATGGTAGCCCATATAACCCGGAGACTACCTACTTCTCTGTGTAAATAGCTACATTAAAAGAATCGAATACATATTTAGATGAAGAGAGAATATGAGTTTATCCCTAAAAAGAAGCGATATTGAAGCAACCCAAAGGATCAATTAATACAATTAAATATGTCTCTTCCATGACTTAAGGACTATGTCAAATGTTTGTTTCACTATATTTCTCAAAACATTGAACTATACAGTATTTTTTGTTTAGTTTAATAACTCATCTTTTATTTATAAATAGAAAATCTCAATAAATTAGATTGGAGAAAATGGCAACTAAATATTGCTCTGAAAATATTTAAAATAAATATGTATATCTATGTATCTAAAAATGTACATAACTATATAATATTTAACTATAAATGCACATAAGTATTACTTATGGCACAATATTAATGTTTCAACAAATGCATACTAGTTGATATATTATTGGAATTTTAAATCTAATCATAAAGAAACATTCAAAAGTCTATAAAATAACTAACCACTGCTCATTGAAGTAGCAAAGTCATTAAAAATGTAGAGGAAAATGGCACAGTTGGGGAATTACTAAGAAAGCATTTGATAATGCAATGTAGGGTTCTTAACTGGATCAGAAACACAGAAAAGGGAAACTGGATAAAATGCTGAAATTCCAACAGAACAGAATTCCAAATGAACAGAACCGCACTTGTGCCGATTTCCATGTCTCAGTAATCTAACTATAGTCACATTAGATGTTAATATTAGAAGACACTGAGTCAAAGGGAGTATGAGAAATATTTCTGTAACATTCCTCTAGGTCTCAAATTATTTCAAACTATGTGGTAAAGACAAGACTATCTTTCTCTTCAGCGTTCCTTAATTATATGCCTATCATTTTATTCAGTTATCAGAATCTTACTGAACTTATTTGAATGCAAAGTTTAGAAAATACCAAAATAATCTCAGTATATGAAAATCAAAATCATTACCTTGGCTTTCTGTCTTGTGCTGAAGACCATTCAACAATGAAGAACCTAGAGCACTGAGAAAATTCTAGGCTATGATCTGTGGAACCTATAGTGCTCCTGAATTACCAGGTCCACAGTTAATGAATGATGTTATACACTGTGCAGAGTTTCGTTCATCTGCAAGCAGATGTTCTTGGTTTTGGGCTGTCTGTTTCATCATTTGTTGAAGAATGTCCAATTTTTTTTGTATACAGTTTTATGTTTTAGCTTTGCTGAAGATTATGTGGCTTCAGTTATGTAGGTTATTTCTTTTATTCTATTGGGCTGCATGTCTGTTTTTGTGCCACACCGGGCTGTTTTTGTTACTATGGCTTTGTAGTGTAGTTTGAGATGAAGTATCATGATCTCTACCACTGACTCTGTAGATCACTTTGTCAACATAGACATCTTTGTAATGTTGATTTGTCTTATCCATGAGCATGAAAGGCCTTTTCTTCTTATGTTCTCTTTAATTTCTTTCTTATTTTTAGTGGATTATAGTATGACTACTAATTTATTGATTTACTATCTTGCTACTTTGCTGAAAGTAAAATAGTCAGACATGAGAGTTTTTAGCTGGGGTCTCTAGGGTCTTTAAATATCATGTTGACTGGAAATGGGGGTACATTGACTTCATCCTTTTAAATCTGAATCATTTCATTCTTCTATCTTATCTCACTGCCCCAGATATCCTAAGAGCGGTGAATGGGCACCTTGGTCTCATTTCCATTGATGCCTATTACCTTAAGCCCTGGCTATTAGTAATATTTACATGTTGACAACTAACAACGTTGTCTTTAAACCTGGTGTTTTCCAAAGCCTCAAAAACTTACTGACATTTCCATTTCTGTTTGACTATTTAATGGTCATCATAAACATAACGTGCCCAGAATAAGCTTTCTTTCCTTCAAACTTTTCCACCCCCAACCTTTCCCATCTCAGCTGATGGCAACTCTATTCTTGCAGCTGCTCAGGCAAAAATACTTGGACATATCTTAGAGTCCTCTCTTTCACTCACACCCACATCCAATCTGCCATGCAAACTTAGCTTTATGTCCAAAAGAAAAGGGAAAGCTACAAGAACATTTTATTGCATCATTATTGGTCTTCCGTGCTAGAACCAAACACATCTACGGAGTTCTCTTAGTTCTAACGGATACATGGCTACTGAGCAGGCTGTAGAGGCTCACATTATCCCAGCATTTCAGAGAAAATCATCACAAGATTAAGTCCTTCCTAGGCTACATAGGAAATTCTATACCAGTTTGAGCTATTTAATGAAGCCCTGCTTCCAAGGAAAAAGCTATTGGGAAATACAAACTTCAACTGATGGCTAAGTTAACTCGGAAAATGCAAACACTTCCCAGGTGGATTAAATTGAATATCGGTTAAAAAAAAAAATCCCATTTTCTGTTAAATCCCTTCCCAATACCACTTAGGGACTACTGTAATTGAAAGTCATATACAAGAGTCATTTAAGTAAGGAGAGGCTATAACTGATTTAAAGTCGCCATTCAGCTTCTCTCCATATATTTTCCTCTGTGCTGATTTTGTTTCTCTAAAATAGATAAAATACTGATATAAAGAAATAAGTACTTTGAAGAATGTACATGACTTCTCCCACAACATTCTCATATTGCTTTGAATCCTCTGCAACAGAGATCTCTTATCCACAAAATAGAAATGATAATTGCCAAGAAGAAAAAGAAAAATGAATAGTTATATAAATATCATGCATTCAAGGAAGGAATGTAGGCTGTTTCACCAACCGTTGCTGAATTGTGGTAAACTTTCACATGGACTTTGATAGGTTATCATTTTGACCCTAGGGATGAGAACCATTAGGAGTAAAGCAATTAAGCCTAAATCAAGGTTACAAAACATCAGGAGTCAAAACCAAGTGACCTAACTCCTGGTGTAGTGCGTTTCATGGCAAATCCACCCATGCAGAGGACCCACCAGGATGAGTTTTGTTTGCTTCTTAATAAATCGAGTGCTTTTAGAACAACAGAAATGCTGCTGCTGAGGCTAGAACTACTCTCACTAGAATGATAATCTCCTGACATGGACTCTCATTACACATTCAGAAATCACAACCAAAGCACTGCCTTTGTTATTCATTCAGGGAAGCAACTGTGTTTCCCCAAGTTTAACACATGCATTGAAGAACATATGAATGGACAAAGATGGAAGTGGAGGTAGGAAAAAAAAGGTGCCATATTTAATGCAGAGATAGCAATTATGAAGAAAAACACTGTGTCCTATTTATACTTTTGTATGTTGCTTAAAGCACATCCATTAGAAACCCGTGTGATTTTACGTACACACCAAATCCAGTCTATAAGTGAATGGATGATCCCACATGTATCACAGCAGTAACACGCTGTCACCAACTTAAAAAGTTAGGTAAATCCATACAAAGGGAAATGACGTTAATCAGGAAACCCATTTTGTAAAGTGAGTCAGTGCCCTTTGCTCCGAACAAAAGGCTTCTCAAATATCTTTATGTGTTTTAATTTGGATGTTACATACAGATACTAATGAATAACTGAGGTATTAGTCAGGTCTTATTCACTCTCATTAATTATTAACTTCCTTTAGTGCAACAGAAATACTCATTCTCTATATTTTTGGGGACACAATTTGCAGCAGCTATTCTGCCATGCATAACGACTCATGAAATGTAAGAGGCATTATTATTGTCAAGGTACAAATAAAGAAACTCACAATCAGCATGAATCCAGTATTTTTAGGTCTAAAATAACATCTAAAGTTTATCCATTTAAACCACATGCTCAATGTTTCACCCTCCTTCAATCCTCCCATATTTCAACTTATCTAGAGAAAAATAATTCATCACTTCCCAAGTAGTTTACTCTGGCCTTATCTGAATTTGAGAAAGCATTTCCTCATTGTTAGTTGAAATCCATCCACTAAATTGCAAGGAAGTGGCTTTAACTTAAGTTGAGGCAACACAGGGCAAACATAGCTGCTCTCAGATGAACAGATTGTAAGCTGCATGTGCTCAGCTCTATGTCCCCTTAGTTTTCTCTCCTTGGAGTGGACATTGACTTCTGTCTTATAAGTACATAAGATGCATAAGTAACACTTAGGTACTTGTATATTAACTTATTGTACTATTTGTATATAATAAATACATAATGTAAAATATGTTACACTGTTATAAATATTTACACTAAATATCTGGGACAGTTCTTTCTTTACCTTCATGGTTTTGTTTTATCTGCCAGTCAATTTTTTAGAGAGTGCATACGTTCCTTTCTGAGCAAAGGGAAGAATTCTGTCTTTCTTCAATTTTTTCTTCAATAAACACATTAAGAAAAGTAATGATTGAGAAATTTGTGCTTTTGTAACATTTTATAAAATTAATTTGTTTTTCTAAAATGATAATATCTGTAGAAAATTTCCATTGTCAATAGTCCTGATTTTGCACAGGTACAAGAAAGAGGTATTAGCCACATTTATATTCTGCCTCCAAACTCAGTAGTCATCATTATTAATGTTGCTCTTGAAACCAGGGCTGTGTTTAGATGGGAATGTCTTAGAATGACAGGTATCAGCAGTGAGAAATGGATCCCTGTGTCTCACTAGAATTCATGGACTGTTTGTTCTTCACCAATATCCCCAGACAAACGGTAAGAGAACATAATGTATTGGAAGTGTTGTTTCTTGCTTGTGGAAACTGACCACGGCAGCTTTTGAAGGCATAGGCAATTTCAGCAGGATAATGAAAGTCTGAAGATATTTCCGGGCATAAAAGAGTTTCTCCATGGCTTGGGCCATTCTCATTGTCAAGGCACTGATGGAAAGAAATGGTGTTGAAAGTAACTTCAGGGTGAATAGTAAGGAATACACTGGAAACTATACTACTATGTCTGCCTCATCAACCTTGGCTCTGCATACATAGTCCTGTGCTTACATAACACAGGCACTAAACGGGAACTTCTTTCAAAGGATAGATACATAGTGAATTATTGTGTGTACAAGTCAGTTAATAGTCAGTAATCTATGCTTTTGTAAAGAAAATGGGACAGGTGCTGGAGGAATGACTCTGCCATTAAGAGCACTGGCTGTTCTTCCAGAGGACATGAATTCAATTGCCAGCAACCACATGGAACCTCCTAACTTTCTGTTACTCCAGTTCCAGGAGATCCAACATCCTCACACAGACATACATGCCAGCAAAATTCCAGGGCACATAAAATAAAAGTAAATAAAATCCGTAAAAGAAAACAGAACACTTGTGAATGAATCTTGCCTGGTTGCAGCTTGTTCATGACAGCTGTTGAAAGCTTGCCATAATGATGTATTTTTGACAGACTTTGCGATAAAATGATAATAAAATGTCAAATATCACAAGCAATATACTTATTACATTAGTGGAGGGAGAAATAAACAAATGAGAAATTGATACAGTAGTAAACACCTAGTATGTACAAATGAGGCAAAGTCATAGCATAAACATTAAGAAAAATAAGTACCATAAGACTGATAATGCCAATGTTCTTTCAAAAATCAGGATCGTCTTTCCCCTAGGGAAAGATGCTAAATAGGAAGCAGAAGATATTTCACCTATTTAGGCAACATAGGAGGAGAGAAGATGGCTCTTCGGTAAGTTTCCGGAAGCAAGGAAGAAGGGAGTAATTATTTTGCTCAGCAATGAGCCCCGTTGCTGGGCACAGTCTCTGCTGTGGTGCAAGCACTTAGTAAATTAATAGATAACTTGATCTTAAGTGAGTATACCAATCTTACCAAGTGGGATATGAATAAAATATCAGTTGAAGCTGTTTCAAAATTTTGCCAGTTAGGATGTCTGAGGCACTTAATGGCCTATTTGATACTATGAAGCTGCAGTTTATAGGGTACATGTACACACATGCATACGTGAAGATCAATGTCTATTTATTTGTAGGATATTGGAGCCTTTTTCACCTCTCATCCCTCCACAGATGAGTCGCATTAGTGTCTGGGCAGAGAGATTAATGAGGCTCACAGCTGCCTAACATATTGTGACATTGTTTATTACATGGATTTTCTAAAAGCTAAAAAACTACATAGATAAAATCACAATACAGAGAAAAATAGCTCATCATTGGCAATATTTGCTCTTCTCTTTCTTTCAAATGACATTCAGACAATTTGTGACACAACTGTTTTATCAGAGAGTAACATCAGACAATGGTGCTATATATATATAAGCAAATTCAGTTGTTGCATTTCTTAGTTTCTTTGTTCACTGCATAAAAATTCAATGCCTCTTTAGTAAGTACTGCTTCTGCTGAGTAAACTAGAACAAGCCAAAAAAATCCTTAATGAAAAGCTGTTCAGGAAACAGCTGCACTACGTTATGGTCTCATGACTCAACAGATCGATGTAAGTCGTCAGAGGAAGTAGGTGGGGAGAAAAGGCCGAGGTCTGTGTTCTATTTCCAGCTCTAGCCCCAGCCTCTGGGTGACCTGTGATGAGTCACAGCTGTCTTTCTGAGTGCTGGCAGTGACTCAGGCTTGCTTTAAGAAGTTCCCTGTTCAGTTCCATGTTATAGATCACTTCCTCTCAAAAGCTTTAACAGTACAAAATGATCCTTTTCATTCTTGGTCTGTTATGCAAAATAATTGGCAGCTCCCTATGTGAAGTGAAATGACATTTCATTTATATTACCTAGTAGCAACGCAGAAGCTAGAGAGCATCTGACAAAGTCTTGAATTATTGGACTCAGCAGCACTTCCTTCCACCCCACACAGAACTGGAATTTCAAATTTTTCATGGATTACCTGGCAGCCACACTCTGAAGTCAAAGTGTAACACATTTTATCCCACTGTGCCAGGCGGCCACATCAGAGGAGACCAGCCAGAGTTTTGGATAGCACTGCCCAGAGAATCCCCTCCTGTCTGTCAGTGTCCAGAGAATCACCTTATCACACATGCATAAATAGACAGAGTTATTGTTAACATGGGTCATCCAGATATACTTGATTCTAAAACTTAAAAAAGAAAAAAGCCAGAACCTCCATTTAATTTTGCCGGATTATTTTTATTAGCAGAAAACTTTCGAATTAAGACTTCAGACTTGTTTTATGAACCCTTCCTTGAAATTACTCTAACTATTTAAGCTGTAATCTTGGATTGACTTAAAACTTTTTTTTTTTAAGATTTATTTATTATATGTAAGTACACTGTAGCTGTCTTCAGACACTCTAGAAGAGGGCATCAGATCTTGTTACAGATGGTTGTGAGCCACCATGTGGTTGCTGGGATTTGAACTCTGAACCTTCTGAAGAGCGGTCGGGTGCTCTTACCAACTGAGCCATCTCACCAGCCCCGACTTAAAACTTTTAAACACTAAATTAATTATTGTTGCATAACTTGTATAACACTGATGGAAGGCACACCAGTATTGGCATTGCTGTTATTTGTTAGATAAAACTTGGGTCTTATCCAGTGCAGAATTCTGAGATTCTGATTAAACCAAAAGGACAAGACCTTGCCAGGCATAGCTTGAGCAAGGGTGCCAGTCACACACAAGCATGCATCAGGAGACCTCCCAGGACAACTCAGGAATAGGGCCTTTTCACCCCATATGTTTCCATAGCCAATCGGAGGAAGAAATTATACCTAACTACAGTCAGTCATGTTTACTGAATAATGGTTGATGCAGAATAAGCAAGTGCACAGAGCAAAGCACTGCCACAAGGGTAGAAAGTCTTCTTGCATGGTGTGAGCAGAGTGGGTAGGGGCATGAAGAAAGAGTGATAGAAATGAGAATGCTTCATAATACAGAAGGGTGATTATAGCTGACAACAGTTAATATATGCTACAAGCCAGCTAATACAGGGCATGGTGAATGTGCTTAACAGAAGAAAATTGAGGTAATAGATATTTTGTCCAGATTTGATCATTACATGTATGTATTCAATTATCATACACATCATATTACAGAAATACGCACAATTGCTGTGTATCAATTAAAAATAACAATACTTCATCAAGGAACTATTCAAAATATAAGAGCACCTAATTGAAAGTAAATTTGCCTCAGTGTACAAAACTTTCATAGTTTAGGGTAAAATTATACGTTTTTGAATTGTGGGGAGAAGATACTGGAAGAAAAAAGATGGAGATCCATTAATAACATGGTATATTCATATGCTCATGTGTTAAGGTCTGTTGTTGGCTTTTAGATGTTTTCTCTCTCTCCTTCCTTCTCCCTCCTTCCCTATCTATCTGTCTGTCACCTACCATCTATTTATTTATGATCTCTCTCTCTATCTCTCTATCTATCTATCCGTATCTGTCATCACCATCTACCTGTCTTTCTCTCCCATTTCAATGCCTGTATAAGCAGCCTGTCGCTGCAGAGTTGGCAGCTTTGATACTGGTTCCAATCCTACATGCACATCACAATTCCTGAAATAAGAGACAGTGGCTTGCAATAAATGAAATTTTGGAAGTGTTTTTGTGTGTGTGTGTGTGTGAAGCAGGGAACTATTCTGTAAAAAAAAAATATGATTTGTAATAACTTTGATGTTTCCACATCAGAGATTCAGAAAAGTTTGATATTTATTTAAACATGAACTGAGAGAAATAGCATAACTCTTTTATTTTGTATTTATCCTCCTTAGAATGCATACTCAAGAAGGATATATAGTAAACATACTTTGTTTTCCCCTGACAAAACTAAAAATGTTCTTTAAAGTAGAAATAAATACACAAAGGGTATAAGAAGGTTTTATTGGCAGATACTTTTCCAGTGCCACGCTGAATTAATAATAATTAGTTAATCATTAAAACTCACGAGCATCTGTATCTCATGTTTCTCAGCTATGCTAGACACCCTACTAGATGATGGAGACATAATGGTGGGAAAAGAAGACATCACCGTAGATGTCAGCATGCCATCAACCAGAATCTTGACCAGTGCCTTGGAATTCTGTAATAATTATATGCATCAAGAGTTTAAGAGGAATACACAATCAGGTATACTTAATATATAGGACGGGAAGCAGAGAATGGAGTGGTAATTGGAGCGCTACTAAAAAAGGTCTTGAAATGGTTTGGATGGGATATAATGAGGTCTTGAATGAAAACATTGCCATTAACAGAGGACAAAAAAAGATTTAATTATGCTCAGGATGTTACTGCTCATAGGTCATGATTAAAGAACCCACATAGGCAATTTTAGCTCCCAGTACATTCATGGAAATGTATAGTAGTACTTGTTGGCAATCAGGCACATCGACAGACAGCTAAAAATGACTCCATGACAATCAGGCATCTTTACAGCCAGCTTTCGATACACTTCATCTTTAGCTGCCCAAGAGGCAACAGTGTTGCTCCTGTCGCATGTCCCTTTGCTCCTCAACCTCAATAAAAGTCATGTTCTCCCTGACCCCATTCTCTCTTCTTTCCTCTCTCTCTCAGAGGTGGCCTCTGTATCCTTTGTCCAATAAACCCCGATGTGAGACAAGCAGCATGGTGCGATTTTTTTTGTCAGAACCCACCACCCAGTCCTATTAGTAATGGACAGAAATGTAAACATGCAGCACTTTCCAGCTTGCATATAGCCATAAGGCCGACCTTAGCCAACACTGAGACACTGCATACAAAAACCTGACTGTTCTTTAGTGGCTGAGTAGGAACAGAGGTAAGGCAAGCACAAGGCCAGTTTAGGATACACAGCACTTCCTGGCAATGGAAACTGTCCCCAAAGGGTAATAACATTTGACCAGGCACTCAGGAAACAGCAGGAAGAAGCAATAGATTTAGTAATATAAGAGAGGACATCCTGGGCTATTGTAAGTGAACATAAAAATACAGTGGTTAAAGAATGAGGGCACTGGGGACAATTTCCAACATCTAGGCATGGTAAATGCAGCCTGCCTTTCCGCAGAGGGAGGGTAGGATAAGAAAGCACTCTATCCCAAAGTCTTATATCTGATTAAATTCCACTAAACTTGGAAGATGACAGATCTGCTAAAGAATTATCATGTTTTAGTTTCTGTTATTTCAACAGGCCTTCCAAATGTTTAATCCTCTAAATTGGCTTTCAGGAAAAAATATCCTTAAAAAGTTGTCAACGTTTACAAAATAACAGAGGAGGGGATGTTGACCCTGACTTTCATTAAGTGACCGACTTAGAACCGATCATAAACTAAAATGCCAGGGGTAGAGACGTGTTTGATTTTTAATTTTCATTCTTCACAAATACAACATTAAGTAGAGGATATGATCCTAAATTTAGAATTATTCTAAAATAAAACAGAATAAAAAAACTAGTCACAGATACGGAGTTGTTTAAAAATCTCCTGTTTGGTGTTGGTAAAGATACAAATTATGTAGTAGTATTCTAGTTAATTCAAAACTACTCTTATTTTCTGAGCATGCTTATATATGTGCACATGTATTATAATATCTCAAAGGATACATATACACACGATATATAATGTGTTCCTCATATAAACTTATATATATATATATATATATATATATATATATATAATTGCTAACTCTACATTATTTTATCTACTGTCATTTTTAAAAAGACAGATTCCAGCTTTATATTAATTTTATAGATTTATAAAAGTGTATAATAAGAAAAATAGTTGCCACTATTGTCTTTTGTATATCTGTGAGGTTGTGGACCCATTTCATATTATCTTTAATTTATCACTTAAGTATAAACCCCAAATGGAAAATTACACACATGATCTGACTAACAGAACTTCAATACTTGTGTTGGGAGTCAAACCATGGTCCATGGATCCTACACACAAAAACATTTTCTGGACTCTCAAACTCGGAGCCTCACACATGGTGGACAATTAAGCAAGGATGGCCCTGTCCCTGAGGCCATGTCCCATCCTTAGGTGTATCTGACTCCCACTTCTCTGGGCAGGAGGCAGTCTTTGTTCTTACATCACATTTATTATTTAGATATAACTCTTGGCTTTACCCACTAAACTGTAAAACTGCAGAGCATGAATTGTTTATTTTGAATTTTCTTATAATACCAACTTGAGAAGCAGGAACCAAACCCTTAAGAAATGTATATAAACTAAATTACAGATGCATATACAGTAGTTAAAGTTGTATTGCTACTTCCAAAGCAGCTGTAAAAAACCAATTAAAATATTACATAATAAAGGGATGTAATATCCCTGTTCCTGCTCTATTTTAAGATAACTAAACTTTCCATTAACATCATTTAAAATGAACAAAATTAGCATTTGAAAAGAAATTTTTGTTATTTGAATTAAAAGAATTCAATATAAAATCATTCTAAAGCTGGTTTGAAGTGAATGTGCACATAAATTTTATTAAAACACAAAACTTCAGGGTCGATGTGAATATTTCTAATCACAGTTAAGTCAAACTGTTCACAAGTATCATGCATTCATATGTTGCCCTATATTTCAGATAATTCAAAACACAGTGTTCAGAATACTGATTTTAAAACTCGTATTCTCAGGTGATTTCCTTTACATCATCATACTATAACAAATCATTTTACAGCTTTTTTAAAACGCTATTTTTAATGCTATTTATTTAATCCTATATTTAAATGCCATTTAAAGATGCTATTACTTTCAGACATTGGAGTTTTGAAAGGGATCAGGCTCAGTTGTTGCTTTATAGAGAACTGCCAAACTAGCATATTTTCTTTAGGTTTAGAACAGTTGGTTCTCAACATGTGAGTCATGACCCCTTTGGGGTCACCTACCAGAAATTCTGTATATCAGATATTTACACTATGATTCATAACAGTAGCAGAAGCAAAACTGCAATCACGAAGTAGTAAGGAAGATAATGTTATGTTTAGCGTCACCACCACATGAGAACCGTACTAAAGGGTCTCAGCTTTAGGAAGGTTGAGAGCTTCCACTTGACTCAAAAGAGTCAGAGTAATGGTTAGGAGAAGCTGTTCCTTATTAAGACAAAAGAAAAAAGGGCCAGAGACATGGATCAGAGGTCCAGAGTGCTTACTGTTCTTCCAGAGGCCCTGAGTTTGGATCCTAGCACTCTTGTGGTACAATTTACAATCACTTATAAGTCCAGTTCCAGGGAATTCAACACCTCTGGCCTCCATGAACACGTCACACAAATATGTACATACCTACACACGTACAAACACATAATTAAAGACAATAAATCTTAGACATATAATGAAGGAATTGCTTTTCACAAACACTGGGGCTAGAACTAGTCCTAACTAATCAGTTGAATGTTTGCTTTACTTTAAAGCAGAGAAAACCCGCTTTCTATGAGCAGTGAATGGAACCCCAGGCAATGTGGGATTTGCCTTTTGTTCTGTACAGTGAGCTCCTGCTGTGCTGTGGGCAGCTTATTCTCAGGGAAGATAACCTTGGGGATGTGTCCATGGCCCTGCCACGCATCTCTTTTTGTTTCGATTGCTTGTGGGTTTCCATTCTGGTCCGAATTCTGAACATCAATGATTCAGTGACCTTCCCCTTACATCAGCCAAAAAGTCACATTGTGTGTGAATTTCCAAGCTTCCATTTCCTGAGTATTTTTTTGTGTGCCTCAAACAGAAGAAAATGCAGAGAGACAGACATGAAGCTGCATTCTTTGAGGTGGAATGGTTTAAGAAATAGACACTTGAGAGGATGTGCCCAGGCATGATGTTGATCGAAAGACCACAGAGCCACTGCACTGTGACAAGATGTGCCTTCATAATCCGCAAGTGGCGTGGCGTTGGTAAAATGCCTGGCTCGTTTAACTCTTTCGGTCAGGTATCTATTTCAAACACCTAGGCAATTGATTGTCCACATATCTGAGCATTCACCACACTATGAATAAATTATGGCCCATTCATCATGTGAAATACACACCAAGGCAAAACTGAGCTGAAGTCCCCCACACCCCTCCCCTCAAAGCAGGTGTTACATTACAGACTTGCAAAGTAATGTTTGTACTATTTTCATTTTTGTTTAAAAATATGAACCAACACACATGATTGCAGTTTAAGGACAAAGAAAATTAGGCAAGGACACTCTACCCTGCCAAAGAGAAAGAAGCAGATGTTGTAGGAGTGGTGGCAGTTGCAGATCAATACACAAGGCACAGGGCACACTGAATAGTATGTAGCCCGTATTAAACAGTGGCATTTCTCCATAGTCAGTGGACTCCTATCGGAAGTCATTTCTAAAGAAACAATTGATAAGGTTTCTCAGTAAGTGACACAACTTTTAAAAGTTTAATTGTATTCCATACAACCACCTGCTTTCGGCTCAGTGCTTTGAGTCCTTTTCAGCCTTTAATATCCATGGAAAGAAGAGCTATAGATTCTGATCTTACGAAACAGTCGTAAGTGAGACAGGAAGTGAGGTCAGCTACAGCAGGTTAGCACTTCCTGAAGCTCCTTCAAACCTTGGATTATCATTATTCAGGCGCAAAATAAATCTACATTTTTTTAAAAAAATCAAGTTTCCAAATAACTGGTTTTCTGGCTTTCAAATGCAAGTTCTCTGTCAAGTGCAATGTCAAGGCAGGCAGCACCATGCTAATTAAGGAATCTCTTAAGTATTCAAGTTTCAAGAATTGTGTTTTTCCCACCTTCTCACTTATAAACGTCGTATCAGAGAAGAAAAGCAGAATTAATTTTATTAGGCAATATAAAATGTTGCTTACCTCAGGGCTCAGGGAAGAGGAGAGAAGCAGGGGCAGAAAGATTTTAAGAACCTGAAGGGATGGAGGGTGCCAAGGAAACCAGGCCTTCCTCACAGCAGGGCAAATGCACACAGGCACTCTCGGAGACTGTGGTAGGATGACAGGGCCTGCACAGCTCAGTACCCAAAGGGGTCCCAGTGCTGCGAGGGACACAAGTCCCATCCCTACCCCAGAAGCCATCTCTGGTTGATAACCACTCACAAATGAAACTGTAATGTTCTCAAAGGAGTCTCACGGGCTATACCAACCAGTCTTAAGGCTAGGCCCCATGCCCGGCAGTAGATGGTTAACACAAGAAATCTCAATAACCTTTTTTTTTTTGAGTTTTTTTTGTCTTATAATGCTTTGTCATGGCTTAAAAAAATCCTTACATTTCCTTTGTATATATATATTATGATTTCTGATTTTGTGTTTTTATAGGATTTTGTGTGTGTGAATTATGTATATCTCTGTTTCTTGAGCTTTTTTTTTTCAATTCATTTTGTCCTAACCTAATTTGTTTTTATCTAATTTTATTACTATTATTATTATTATTATTATTACTATTGACATGCTCATTTTTATCCTAAAGAAAAACATAAAGGATGTAGATTTGAGTGGATGGAGAAGGAGGAGGATATGCAAGGAGTTGGAGAAGGGAAAACCATACTCAGAATATGTTGTATTAAAATATATTTTCAAAAAATTACTGTATAAATAATGATATTAAACAAAGATATTACTTTTCCCAAATTTTGTCAAGGAAAATGCAAAAGTAAAATGCATTCTTATAGGAGAGAGAGAGAGAGAGAGAGAGAGAGAGAGAGAGAGAGAGAGAGAGAGAGAGAATTGGTCAGTAAAGAAACTGTGTGCAGGGATGGGAGGGGAAAGCTAATCCTCCACTCTGTAACCGAGCCTGCCCTTCCCTGCATGTCTGCTGATGCCAGCCAGACACCTGACTGTCAAGAAGAAGAATCCTGGGCCCAAGAGAGGGTTCAGTGGGAGCAGTGCTTGCTGATGACCCTGAGTTCAATCCCTAGATCCCATGGCTGAAAGACCAATTCTTGTGGTTGTTTTCTCAAGCTATAAGCTTGCAGCTACTGTTCCAATACCATGCCTGCCTGCTGCTAGAGTCCATACCTCATAGTCATGAGCTCATCCTCTGACACTGTAAGGCCCAATAAACATTTATATTAAGTTGCCTTGGTCATGGAGTCTCAGCACAGCAACAGAAAATGACTAAGACCCTGCCTGCACATAAGCTGAACAAAGACAACGGTGGATATGCTTCAGTGGATGGGGAAGCCCAGGAGGCCTCAGCCCTGCAAACAACAGACAACTAAGAAATGCTGAGAGCTGGAGAAACAGCTTTCTTTGCAGAAGAGCACGCCGACTGGTTATCCAGTACCAAAGGGTGAGCATTGAAAATGTGCACATAAGCAACATACGGACTCAGTAGGCTGGACTATTGTATCTAGGAATATTATAAACAGGTAATGAAAAAAGAGCGAATGAATTTGAAAAAGAGCAAGGGGGCCTATGGGAGGGCTTGGAGAGAGGGAATGATGCATATTATGTAATTATAACCTCTAAAACTAAAAAAAAAAGTTTTTTTAAAGTTAGAATAAACTATGGTCTTGAAAAGGATCAGAGGTAATGGATACAGGAAGCCAAACATACAGGAAGAAGACCAAATACTTTTCTTTTGTACCTATGCCTAAGACAGTATGTGCTGATCATGGTCTCATTTTGCAGAAACCAAACCAAACCAAAACAAAATTGCTTAACCCTATAAACACAAAGATTTGATTTCCTACTTGCACATCAATCAGAGATGAACTCATAACAGGAAGCATCTTCTTCCCAATTGAGGAAGTAACAACAGATGGAGACACGCATGTGACACCTACCCTGAGCTGCTTTTATCCCTGGTCATTTCTGTGCAGGCAGCGGGCGACATAACAGCCTCCAGAGAGCTCAGGTAGTGTCTGCATCAGCCAGGCCCGAGTTCTGTTACCTGTGTGCTCTGCAGTCTCACAAGTCCCACCCACCTCCTCCACCAGGAGCCAGCTATTCTGATAAACATCCAGTGCAAGATGATAGCCCAGGCTCCACCCCACAGGCTCCTCTGCTGCCAAAACACAAGGTTTTCACTGAGAACAACCAAGGAGATCACTGACTACAGCTGGATTTTAGATATGCCTAATAGAATTATAATTCAGGAAGCATGTGCATGTATATGTAAATATGTGTGTATGTATGTATAGTCATATATTTTTTTCCAGGAAAATGCAGAAGTAACTTAGAGGTAGAAGTCACATTAGATCCACGAAGTCATATAAAACCCAAGAAGTCAACACTGTTAATTGTCAAACTTTATGATGTTCTTATCATGTGCTGGGCTCTGTGGTAAGCATGTTAACGCATGATTAGTTAAGTTCATGGTGGCTTATGAGATACTTCTCATCTTCCTATTTAGTAAGATAAACCAACCAACCAGACATAAAGTCCAGACAACGCACCGGTCACTGAGAAAATGCACTTGAATTCTTCTCTTGTAAAACTTGACTCCTTGAACTTTTTGTTTTGTTCTGCTTTTTTTTTTTTTTGTCTTTTTGAATTTCCCTCCTTTGATTGCACTAATCACATCAGAAAAAAAAAATCTTTTCCTATATGATAGCAGAAAATACTTAGACACCATAGATTTACTGACTGCTTGGGGTTGGCGTTACTGGGGCAGTATCTGGCTGTAGAGCCCAACCTGGCTATTGGCTCACGATCCTCTTTGCCTTATTTAGTTCTCTGCTGGAAGTAAAGGTGTTACCACCATACTCAGTCAAACAATTTATAAACCATTCTCTAGGGAATTCCCCTCTCTTCCTATAAGTCTAATTACTATCCTCAAAGAGTTTGTTACCCATACTCCTCAGGACATTCTTTAACTTGAAAGATACTTTCAAAATGATGGAGGCTGAAGATGAACATATACTAAATGAAAACCAACAGCCACACCTTTGAGCAGAAATCACAACCATGTTAACAAACCAAAGCAGCTTAAAGAGTGAATCGAGTGTTTAAAGGGCTGTTGAGTGAGGCCCAATAGAATTAAAAAAAAAAATTTTTTTTAGAGTCTCCTTGACCACAGAGATCACTGTGAAACCCAACTTGTACATAGAAAAGCTCACCATGGACCTGCACCATCACTAGTTGGGATGGTGCCAGGATAGACCCATACTGGACTGTTGATGGAAAGCCCGAGCTAGAGCAGTTTCCTGAGAACCAGCCAACCTGCCTGAGAACCAACCACATCCCAATACACAGCTGCAGCGTCCACTCTGCACTCTAATTTCCAGAGAGTAACTTTGACCAGGAGGCCAGCTATTTTTCTCCACACTCGTGGTTCTACCCTCCTTTGTGTGTCTGGAATGGAGGAAACCCAAAAGTCCAACCTCCATGGTACAACCCATTAAGGGTCCATATGTTTCTTTCTGCTGTCAGATTGAAGAGACTGGAAAGACACTGGCCTTGTCAATGCTTCTGTTAGCCAACACTGCTGCATTGGAAGAGGTTAATGTCTGAAGCAGGACTTCACTTGGATCTGTAAATAAATTCATTTTGCCCTATTTGTTTGGAGGAACTTCTTGAGATTTAAGAAAACAAGAAAGATATTTCTTGCCATAAGTAATCCTTCTTAAGGAATTCCTAAACTGGACTCATGCCAAAATGGAAGTCACTCAGCACACATAGCCATTTATTCCTTCACATGTCATTTTATTTAAATTGGACTCTGTGGACTTAGAATAATTTAAAAGTGGAACCAATTCGGTATGAGCTGACAGGGGATCCTGAGGACCCCAGGAATGGTCCTGGATTTCTCTTAGCTAGAAGTGGTTATCAGCTGGCTGTGGGGATGTCCTGAAACAGGAGACCCTTAATACGCTGTTGCCAACTGTGGATGGCAGAGCGCTTCCCTCAGTATCATGCAGATAGACACTGGCACTGATGATGCTGAGGAGAAGATGAAGAGAGCCTAGGGGCAATTTCCATCTCTGGAATTTCACATTGCTTTTGATTCACAGTTAACCATTGATGGGTGTTTTGTACCTCAATAAGCCTCTTACATCATGGCCAACTTTCCAGTCTACGAGCATCTGCTGGAAATAAAATAGGTGAGAAGGGGTGTGCTTGGTGAATACCATTCTTCAAGGTTCTTAGGTTACAGGAAGCAGATGGAGGGGATGAGGACCTGGTTTAGCAGCTTCCCTTTGATGTCCCCTAAAGAAATGGCTCCTTCAATAGGCTCAGAAGACAGTGAACTTAGAAATACCAGAAAAGGTCTTCCCTGAAGACCTAGTACTTCTTGCTTGGTCATATTTTGACCTTATTTTATTTTTGATCGTAAATATAGAAATTTATATTAAATTCTGAAGCTAACATCAGCATGGTATGCATGTGTTATATATACTACTGTGAATGTCTATATACACATACATTTGTGCAATAGTTTTGGGATTAAAAAAATTAGATAATAAGAGTGGAGTGCAATCATATCTTTATGAAAACATCATGTGAAGCACATTATTTGTCATGCAAATATTTGATTAAAAAAGAGACAATATTAAACAATAGCTGACAGTCATACTTGGGGTGAGACATTGCTACTATCTTAATCTCTCAGATCACCAACTGGGAAAAAAACCTTGTGTTAATCTGAGCTAAAATGCTGTTTTAATATTTTAAATGCAATTTGATAATACAATTTAACAGCTTTTCAAAGTCTTCAATGTTAGACTTCCATATTTAACAATTCCAACTCCCGAGATGTTTCCTCACTATTGTTTTAGTTACCTATATTCAAGGACTTACAACTGTAAACCAAGTCCTATTCTTTGAAAAGTAGAAAATGAGGGTAGAGACTTGGTAGCATCTGTTCATGGTGCCTTGACAATTTTAGATGTGTACTTAGATTTATACTATAAACTTTATAGGAAGATGTAGCTATCAAATGTTAATGAATTTTAAGTTATTCTGTCACATAGAGCTAAACAGAAGGAATGGGAAGGAAAGATTCTTTTTACTACTATTAGTATATCTGGTAGTTCACCATAAAATAAACCCTCTACTGCAAGGTTCCTCCACTACTGAGAAGAATAAGGGTTTTGGTGTGAAAAGAGACAGCATGGTTCCAATAGAGCTATTATGAGGATCATCCTGCAACAGTTATTAGCATCGAGGACACGATTTTATGTTGTTTATTGGACCACATGGCACATGTGAGTTCAACTGTCCAGGAAGTCCTGTCATGCAGTATTCAAAAAGGAACCTGTTCTACCATAGGTTTTAGGCGACCTACAGGTATAAGAACAAGTCACTGGTAAAACTGTAATATCTAGATAATACACTTGAGTTTCTAAAATCATTGTCTACTTTAAAAGTTATTAATGAAGTCACACGACCAATCCCCTCTAGGACAAATACCACATCTATCTACATTTTACTGAACATAAGATGGGAATCAATTAAGCAAAATTGTGTCCACGCCTTCAGGGATGATCAACTACTGTAAAGCTCCCTTTATCCTGCACTTTCATCCCAACAGAGCATAAGGGGTTGAAAGTTAGCAAGTTCTTAGAAATTTTATTCATAGTGGAGGCTACTGTGCAGAACTTCATTATATGTATATATTAAATGCCATTAACATTGAATGTGGCTACCTATTTCCAGCTTATTCAACAGCTTTATTAGAAAGCTCCTATGATGTCATACTTCAAAGTAGCATATGTATGTTTAGATTCTAGGTTTAATTATGTGAATTTAAAGCGCGTGCGCACACACACACACACACACACACACACACACATTTATTGATATACCAGTGGTTTCTGTATATCTGTACACACATCGGATGTACATATGCAGATTTTGGCAAGGAATGGTAAGGTTTACGTTAAATATTGAAAAGGACTTTTTGTTGTAGCTTGGGAACATTTTATTAGAAATGGTGAGTGAGAAATTTAACTTTTGCATGATAACTAAACAATGACATTTGGAAAAAGATCACAATGAGAAGAGGAATTGGTATATATTTATTTTGGTATCATTAAGCGACTATTCCAAGGCCTTTCCTCCCCTTCCATGGCCCCTTTTTAATTTACAGGTTTCTAAATTAGTTCCATATCACCAATTCTAAATACTAGAAGCTGTGATACACAGGCAAGAAGGAATGCAGTGTTTGCTTCTCTGGGCCTGTGTTAACTCACTCAATATAGTATTTTCCATCTCCTTTTTTTTTTTTTTTTTTTTTGCTTCCTTCATAAGGTCAGTGCTTTTTTAGGGCTGAATAAAATTCCATTGTGTATATATCATATTTTCCTAATTCATTTCTCAGTTAACTCACAGTACATGTAGTCTGAGTCAATTTCCTAGCATCAATGAACACGGTTGGGCACACAACTCTGTAGTTGGATAAAGTCATATGTATATCTCAGGAGTGGTATATCTGGGTCATATGGTATATTCCTTTCTAGGTTTTTGAGACAATCCCAGACTGCTTTCCACAGTGGCTGCACTATTTCTATTTCCCCAAACAACTTCCGAGGATTCCCTTTTCTCTATTACCACCAACGTATTTTAATGTCATTTGTGGTGGCCATTTTGATTGGGGTGAGATTGAATCTACCATAGTTTTCATCTGCATTTCCCTGATGGCTAAAGAGTGTTGAACACCTTTTTAAAAAATAATGTTTTTATTTATACTGTGAGGATTTTATACAATACATTTTGATTGTATTCAGTACTATAGTGCATTGCTGGTACTTCTAAGATACCCTAAAATTAATTTGTCCTTTCTGACTTACAGGGAGAGAACATAATGATGCTAAAACCACTTCCCTTTGACTATGCTTTGAAAGAACCTGATAGTTGACGATGTTATTCACAAGACTTCATTTTCTCTATGATAGAGGTGGCAATATCAACTCTAAGATAATCTGAGCTCTGCCTCTGCCCTACTTCTCAGACTTCTGACTCTATAAAATAGGTAACAACTTTGTTTCTGTAGAGGTGGAGAAACATTTTACAAATGGCAGACACTCAGAAGTGGGCAAAGGGAAGAGAAGTGTTATTCTCAGTGTTACAAAGAGATCAATACACTTCTCTTCCTAAAGCAGCTCTTAAAAAGTAAGGCAGTTGAAAACAATAGTAAATGCTCCCATTTTTAGTGTTGAAGTAAACTAGATATGGAATGAACAAAGTTTACACTGAAGAAAGGAAACATGACACACATTCCCATCAATGCTAGGTGCGACTGTATTTTTTAAATGCCAGTGACTTTCACCCCATTACTTCCTTCCTAAGATTAAGCAAACAAAACTAGCCCATTGGTTTACATAACATAAAATTCCTTCAACACTTTGCAAATGTCCTTTGATGTTTTAAAAAACTATTCATTCTGCAAGAGATAACAGCTTCAGGAAAAACCGCTTACAGAGAACAAAAGACACCAGCTCATTATGCAAATAAAAGCACAAAAATTCCATCCACATGCATAAACATAAAAAGGCTACAAAAATCCTTCTATCCTTTTAACTTTACAGGGACATAAATTTCTATGGCCATTTATTCAAAAAACAAGTTATTATAGAGATTACTGGAAAATGTTTACATTGAACACCCATAAGCTTTAAATATATTATAGAAATAACAGCAGACATACAAAAGTTCTAGGAGAATTCCATAGTAATATTTCTTAGAAAGAATGAGAAACCCAGAAGCAGACTGGTTAAAAACTTAGCCACAACCTTTGGAATTGGGGGAGGTATCACTCACACACACACACACACACACACACACACACACACACACACACACACACACTTTTATGGCTTAGAGTGAAGTGTATCATAAGTGCTTGTATTTGAACACTTGGTCTCCATATGGGTGCTCTGATTGAGGACACCATGAGGACACCATGGAGGCTTTGTAACATGGGGCTATCAGGTTGCAGACCACTAGTCTAGCGCTCTGTTGATTCATGCCATGTGAGAAGCTGCCACTGCAAAATCTGCCACTACAGATGAGCCACTCCTACACTTCTTCCTTAGCTTGGATGAACTAAAATTCCCTATAACCATAAGCCAGAAAGTATTCTTTTCCTCTTCAGTTGCATCTGTCAGATATTTGTCCAAGTAATGAGGAACATAATATACATATGCATATTCTAAATATGAAATTTAAACAAAATAATCATTTGTTATGTTTGTTAGATTTCTTGCTGAGCTCTAAATCTGCTAGTAGAAACCATAAACTATTGATGGGTAGAACATTCTGGTTAGGCATCTCCTTCCCCTGTGGAAGGGCAAAGGTGGAGGAATAGAATGCTGGGACTCCACATAAGCAGTATCATCACTGTTAACATATTCTTTATACCATCACAAATGTGTGCACATGTTGTTTGAAGAATGATCACATGGTAAAGAGAAAAGGCGAGAATGTGAGCCATAGTTGAATGGCCAGACCCTGGCTTCTTCTTCCTTAGTCAAACTTGGTATTTGCTATTGGAATCAGATGCAAAGTGATTATGAAATTTTAGAAAATTAGATTACTACATTTATACTCCAATCTCTGGGTCCTAGGTTTTTTTTTTTTTTAAGTAACCTTTAAATACATACTCATGCTAGATAGGATGAGCATTAATATTGAGGGGTCTTCCAAGGTGACCTAAGGGCATATGCTTATACCAAGTTTATGGTTTCCAAATATCTTATATGTACGACCTGTATTACATGTGTGCATTTTGATTTTAATTTCTTAATCTTTATTTTTGTGTTGCACATTGACATGATTTGAAACTCAGAATCAGCTTGTATTGTTGCATCCTATAGTTTGGCATGGGTTCCACATACCTTCTGAATGTGCACATGCTGGAAGCCTAGTTTTCAGTACTGCAGAGTTGAGATAAGGGAACAGTTAGGAGGTGGGGGCAGGGCTTGAGAGATGGTCCAGTTAATGAAATGCCTGCCATGTAAGCATGTGTTCAAACTGGATCTCTGACCTCTATACACACCTGCACAGTCGGGACACATGAAAAATGCATGTACTGTGTTGTGTGCATGTACACACATGTACACACATATTCACACAGACCAATGAATGATGTATTGGCTAGTGGGAATGAATTCATTCATGTAGGAAGTGACCTTGGGATGGATTAGTGCAAATCTCATGAGACTGGATTAGTTCTTGGGAGAATAGGTTGTTTGAGAGGTCAATCTCTTTCCTGCATGGCCATATGCCTTTCTTCTGCAAACACACTTGTCATTTAGATGCCACTTGCAATGTGACTTTTGCCAGAGACATGCAGATAACTGCTGTCACACACATGTATCTCAGAACTAAAAGGTTCATAATTGCTTGCTTTTTGCAAAGTGCCAGGCCTCAGGTAACTTGCTACAGAAACATAAAATAGACAACAAATACTTGTCCAGTCATTACGTTTCCTTAACTGCAGCACTCCTTATTTCTCATCAGTCTAACACAATGAAAACCTAGTCCTGTATTCTAGAGTATTTAGCAGTCTGGACAGCAAAATTTACTCTCTTCTACAATTTGTCACAAAGATCTTGGAATGAAGATACTTACTGACGACTTCCAGATTTGGGATTATCATAACCAGTTAAATAACTGCTGTAGCAGTAAATGCAGATGAGCAGACTCCAGTCTCTCCCAGCCCCTCCTCTCTTTTCTCTAAACAGTGAGGTGAAGAAATATTGAGTCTCACAAAGGCAGGAGTGGCCTTTGGACAAACTGTCCAGGAAGAACAAATCAAAGAGCTCATTTCCTTCATTATTTCTCAGGCATCTCCATGTCACTCTACTTCTGCATTCTAGGTTGTTTATGTGAGGAAAAAAAAATAAACTCTAGTATTTCTTTAACTCATTGTTTATTGATATACTGTCCAAATATAGAAATCACTAGCCACCCCAGGTTGTACAAATTTTAATTTGCTAAACCTATATAAAGCAAAAAAAATGTTATCTAATATTAGACACTTCAATTATAGAATATATTCATTCTAGGAGTTTCTACTTAAATGGCAATAGAGATAAAGGTTACAAATATTAGTATTTTTCATCACACTATACCAGTGATAGCAGTCTGAATCCTAGTCCCCAAGCAGAGCCCACATATTCCCAGTCATCCAGTATTTTACCTATTAATGAAATATCAGGTGGTAGATTCACCATTGATCTCTCATCTAATGTTTCTCAAGAGTCTTGGAGAATAAGCTGTTCAAACTCAATCCTTTCTGGAACTTCTAAGAGGCTCACTTGTCTCTACCACCATATTTACACTCCTAACAACCCAATGAAGTAGCCAGTTAGCATCATCCAAGAGATAAAGACGGTAAAGCAAGCCGTAGGAGACACACAAATATTCATTTCATCCTATTCCTTAGCGGCTAGCTAAAAATGCTACCCAAAGTAAAACCCCATCACAAAGCAAGTAACATCCAATTCAAAAGCCTAATTATTCTTCTAAAGCGTTTAAATAATGGAGAAATGCACAGAATTGTGACTGTATGGCTGGCTCTCTAGATGTAACAGCAGCTCAAGAGGGGAAAGAACCATTTAGAAGCATCTTGAGACTAGTTCACGTACCTGCCAGAACACAGCAAAGCAAGTTGCTTCTTTTTCTTTTTTATTAGATATTTTCTTTAATTACATTTCAAATGTTATCCCCTTTCCTAGTTTCCCCTCCAAAAAAAAAAAAAAAAAAATCCCCCATCCTCTCCCTCATCCCCTGCTCTCAAATCAGCCCACTTCCACTTCCTGGTCCAGGCATTTCCCCTATACTGGAACATAAAACCTTCAGAGGACCAAGGGCCTCTCCTCCCATTGATGTCCTACTAAGCCATCCTCTGCTACACATGCAGCTAGAGCCACGAGTCCCACCATGTGTTTTCTTTGATTGGTGGTTTAGTCCCTGGAAGCTCTGGGGGTACTGGTTAGTTCATGTTGTTGTTCCTCCTAGAGGGTTGCAAACCCCTTCAATTCCTTGGGTACTTTCCCCATTGGGGACCCTGTGCTCTGTCTAATGGATGACTGTGAACATCCACTTCTGTATTAGTCAGACACTGGCAAAGCCTCTCAGGAGACAACTATACCAGGTGCCTGTCAGCAGGCTCTTTTTGGCATCTGCAACAGTGTCTGGGTTTGATGGTTGTTTATGGGATAGATCCCCATGTGGGGCAGTTTCTGGATGGTCATTCCTTCAGTCTCTGCTCTGAACTTTGTCTCTGTACCTACTTACATGAGTATTTTGTTCTGCTTTCAAGAAGGATCGAAGTGTCCACACTTTGGTGTTCCTTCTTCTTGAGTTTCATGTGTTTTGCAAATTGTATCTTGGGTATTCTGAGCTTCTGTGCTAACATCTACTTATCAGTGAGTGCATATAATGTGTGTTCTTCTGTGATTGGGTTACCTCACTTAGAATGATATCCTCCAGATCCATCCATTTGTCTAAGAATTTCATAAATTCATTGTTTTTAATAGCTGAGTAGTAGCCCATTGTGTAAATGTACCATATTTTCTGTATCCACCCATCTCTTGATGGACATCTGGGTTTTTTCCAGCTTCTTACTATTATAAATAAGGCTTCTATGAACATAGTGGAGCATATGTCCTTATTACAAGTTGGAGCATCTTCTGGGTATATGCCCAGGAGTGGTATTGCTAGATCTTCCAGTAGAACTATGTCCAATTTTCTGAGGAACTACTAAACTGATGTCCAGAATGGTTGTACCAGTTTGGAATGCCACCAGTAATTGGAGGAGTGTTCCCCTTTCTTTACATCCTCACCAGCATCTGCTGTCACCTGAGTTTTTTATCTTAGCCATTCTGACTGGTATGTGGTGGAATCTCTGGGTTGTTTTAATTTGTTTTCCCTAATGATTAAGGATGCTGAACATTTATTTAGGTGCTTCTCAGCCATTTGGTATTCCTCAATTGAGAAATCTTTGTTTAGCATGGTACCCTATTTCTTAAATAGGGTTATGTAGTTTTCTGGAGTCCAACTTCTTGAGTTCTTTGTGTATATTGGATATTAGTCCCCTATCAGATTTAGGACTGATAAAGAATTTTTCCCAATCTGTTGGTGGCCTTTTGTCTTATTGACAGTGTCCTCTGCTTTACAGAAGCTTTGCAATTATATGAAGTCCCACTTGATTCTTGATCTTACAGCACAAGCCATTGCTGTTCTATTCATGATTTTTTCCCCACTGTGTCCATATGTTTGAGGATTTCGACACTTTCTCCTCTATAAGTTTCAGTGTCTCTGGTTTTATGTGGAATTCCTTGATCCACTTAGACTTGAGCTTTGTACAAGAGATAAGAATGCATCAATTCACATTCTTCTACATGCTAACCACCAGTTGAGCCAGCACCATTTGTTGAAAATGCTGTCTTCTTTCCACTGGATGGTTTTAGTTCCTTAGTCAAATATCAAGTCACCATAGGTGTGTGGGTTCATTTCTGGGTCTTCCATTCCATTCCATTGATCTACCTGTCTGTCACTGTAACAGTACCATGCAGTTTTTATCACAATTGCTCTGTAGTACAGCTTGAGATCAGGCATGGTGATTCCACCAGAGGTTCTTTTATTGTTGAGATAAGTTTTTGCTATCCGAGGTTTTTTGATATTTCACATGAATTTGTAAATTGCCCTTTCTAACTCTGTGAAGAATTGAGTTGGAATTTTGATGGGAATTGCATTGAATCTATAGATAGCTTTAGGCAAGATAGGCATTTTTACTATATTAATCCTGCCAATCCATGAGCATGGGAGATTTTTCCATCTTGTGAGATCCTCTTCCATTTCTTTCTTAAGAGCCTTGAAGTTCTTATCATATAGACATTTCACTCCCTTAGTTAGAGTCACACCAAAGTATTTTATATTATTTGTGACTACTGTGAAGCATGTTGTTTCCCTAATTTTTTTCTCAGCCAGTTTATACTTTTTGTAGAAAAAGGCCACTGATTTGTTTGAGTTAATTTTATATCCAGCTACTGCACTGAAGCTGTTTATCAGGTTTAGGAGTTCTCTGGTGAAATTTTTAGGGTCACTTATATATACTATCATCTCACCTGCAAATAATGATATTTTGACTTCTTCCTTTCCAATGTGTATCCCTTTGATCTTTTATTGTCTAATTGCTCTG
>NC_034606.1:8359721-8386399 GCF_900095145.1 Mus pahari | reverse complement strand
TCAAATGCTTTCTCAGCATCAAATGAGATGATCATGTGGTTTTTGTCTTTGAGTTGGTTTATATAGTGAATTACATTGATGGATTTACGTATATTGAACCATACCTGCATCCCTAGGATGAAGCCTACTGGATCATGATGGATGATCATTTGATGTGTTCTTGGATTCGGTTTGAGAGAATTTTATTGAGTATTTTTGCATCAATATTCCTAAGGGAAATTGGTCGAAAGTTCTCTTTCATTGTTGGGTCTTTATGTGGTTTACTTATTAGAGGAATTGTGTCTTCATAGAATGAATTTTATAGAGTACATTCTGTTTCTTTTTTGTGGAATAGTTTGAGGAGAATTGGAATTAGGTATTCTTTGAAGGTCTGATAGAACTCTGCACTAAACCCATCTGGTCCTGAGCTTTTTTTGGTTGGGAGACTATTGATGACTGTTTCTATTTCTTTAGTGGAAATGGGACTGTTTAGATCGTTAATCTGATCCTGATTTAACTTTGATACCTGGTATCTGTCTAGGAAGTTGTCCATTNCATCCAGGTTTTCCAGTTTTCTTGAGTATAGCCTTTTGTAGTAGGATCTGACAATTTTTTGGATTTCCTCAGATTCTGTTGTTATTTTCCCCTTTTTCATTTCAGATTTTGTTTATTAGGATACTGTGCCTGTGCCCTCTCTTTAGTCTGGCTAAGGGTTTAATCTATCTTGTTAATTTTCTTGAAGAACTAGCCCCTGGTTTGGTTGATTCTTTGTATAGTTCTTTTTGTTCCCAATTGGTTGATTTCAGCCCTAAGTTTGATTATTTTCTGCTATTTAGTCCTCTTTGGTGACTTTGCTTCCTTTTGTTCCAGAGCTTTTAGGTCTGCTGTCAGGCTGCTAGTGTATGCTCTCTCCAGTTTCTTTTAGGAGGCACTCATAGCTATGAGTTTTCCTCTTAGACCTGCTTTCATTGTGTCTTATAAGTTTGGGTAATTTGTGATTTCATTTTCATTAAACTCTAAGAAGTCTTTAATTTCTTTCATTGACCAAGTTATCATTGAGTAGAGTGTTGTCCGGCTTCCACGTGTATTATTTATGCTGTTATTGAAGAACAGCCTTAGTCTTTGGTGATCTGATAGGGAGCATGGGATTATTTCAATACTTTTGTATCTGCTGAAGCCTGTTTGGTGACCGATTATATGGTCAGTTTTGGAGAGGTTATCCTGAGGTGCTGCAAAGAAGGCATATCCTTTTGTTTTAGGATAAACTGTTCTACAGATATGTGTTAAATCCATTTGCTTCATAACTTTTGTTAGTTTCACGGTGTTTCTGTTTAGATTCTGTTTCCATGATCTGTCCATTGATGAGAGTGGGGTGTTGAAATCTCCCACTATTATTGGGTGCAGTGCAATGTGTGCTTTGAGCTTTNCTAAAGTTTCTATAATGAATGTGGATGCCCTTGCATTTGGAGCATAGATACTCAGGATTGAGAGTTCATCTTGGAAGATTTTACCTTTGATGAGTAAGAAATATCCCTCCTTATCTTTTTTGATAACTTTAGGTTGAAAGTTGATTTTATTTGATATTAGCTTGTCTACTCCAGCTTGTTTCTTGGGACCATTTGCTCGGAAAATTGTTTTCCTGCCTGTTACTCTGAGGCAGTATCTGTCTTTGTCCCTGAGGTGGGTTTCCTGTATGCAGCAAAAAGTTGGGACCTGTTTACACAACCAGTCTGTTAGTCTATGTCTTTCTATTGGGGAATTGAATCCATTGATATTAAGAGGTATTAAGGAAAAGTCTTCGTTGCTTCTGAATATTTTTTTTTTAGAGTTGTAATTCTCTACATGTAGCTATCTTCTTTTAGGTTTGTTGAAAGATTAGTTTCTTGCTTTTTCTTCTTGTGTTGGAGTTTTTCCTTTATTATCCTTTGAAGGGCAGGATTTGTGGAAAATATTGGGTAAATTTGATTTTGTCGTGGAATACTTTGGTTTCTCCATCTGTGGTAATTGAGAGTTTTGCTGGGGATAGTAGCCTGGGCTGGCATTTGTGTTCTCTTAAGGTCTGTATGACATCTGCCTAGGATCTTCTGGCTTTCATAGTGTCTGGGGAGAAGTCAGGTGTAATTCTGATAGGTCTGCCTTTATATGCTACTTGACATTTTCCCTTACAGCTTTTAACATTGTTTCTTTGCTTTGTGCATTTGTTATTTTGATTATTATGTGATGGGAGGAATTTCTTTTCTGGTCCAAACTGTTTGGAGTTCTGTAGGCTTCTTGTATGTTCATGGGCATCTCTTTCTTTAGATTGGGGAAGTTTTCTTCTATAATTTTGTTGAAGATATTTACTGGACCTTTAATTTGGCAATCTTCCTTCTTGTTTATACCTGCTATCCTTTGGTCTTCTCATTGTGTCTTGGATTTCCTGGATGTTTTGGGTTAGGAGAGTTTTGCATTTCACCTTTTCTTTGATTGTTGTGTCAATGTTTTCTATGGTATCTTCTGCACCTGAGATGCTTTCTTCTATGTCTTGTATTCTGTTGGTGATGCTTGCATTTATGGCTCCTGACTTCTTTCCTAGGTGTTCTATCTCCAGAGTTGTCTCCCTTTGTGATTTCTTTGTTTCTCCTTCCATTTTTAGATCGTGGATGGTTTTGTTTAATTCTTTCACCTGTTTGGATGTGTTTTCCTTTAATTCTTTAAGGGATATTTGTGTTTCCTCTTTAATGGGGTTCTACCTGTTTACCTGTGTTTTCCTGTATTTTTTAATAGTAGTTATTTATGTCCTTCTTATAGTACTCCATCATCATCATGAGAAGTGACTTTGGATCCATATTTTGTTTTGGAGTGACGGTGTATCCAGGACTTGCTATGGTTGGAGAGTTGGATTTGATGATGCCAAGTAACCTTGGTTTCTGTTGCTTCTGTTCTTATGCTTGCTTCCCACCATCTGATTATCTCAAATGCTTCCTGTCCTCCATATATCTGATTGAATCATGTCCTTCCTATAATCCTGGTTGTGTAAGAACTTCTCAGAGTCCAGCTTTCTCTATGATCTTGTGATTCTGGGATTCTGGGATTCTGAGATTCTGGGTGTTTCAGAGTTCTTGGAAGTCTAGCTTCCTCTGAGCCCCTGAGATCCTGCTGTGACCAAGCTCCTAGGATCCTGGGATCCTAAGATCCTGAGTGTGTTAGAGTGTCTGAAGTGGTACCTTCTCTAGGCTGTTTGCTGAATTTGAAACCAAGGTAGACCAGCACTCACTGGAAGGAACCTGAGTCACTTGTCGGGTGGGTCTTCCATGTCCCTGCTCCTGCTGGCCTCAGGCACTCCCTGTTGTGTTGGAATAGATGTTTTGTTCCACTCACCAGTGATCCTAAAATTCTGGGCATCTTAGGGTGCCTGAGAAGTGGAGACTCCTCTGGGGACTGTGGGACTGTCCACCAAGTATGCACTCAAGGTGGCCAATCAAGTTTCTAAATTTCTTTTAGAATATGCCATAGCTACAACTGCAGAATACACAAATAGTTCCTTAAATAAAGCCCAGTCATTTAATTTTAATGACAGCTCCAAGACATAATTCCTGAGATCATATCAACACCCACCACATTATGAATGCAAGGACAGCTGACTGTAATTAAGAATATGCCTGTACCTGAGGATATGTATCATATGTGCTTCAAGAAGATAAACACTGGGTTTAGTGATAACCTTTACGGTCCCTCTTGAAATGTTTTTCTTTAATAACTTTTATCTAACTAAGTGGTAATTTAATCTAGTGGCATAAGGAATAAGTCGTGGGAATAACAATGAAAGGTGGACTGAAAGTCCACAGTATGATCTAACATAGAATAGACTTCTGACGTCAGAGGAATCAACATATGTAAAGACATTGGATACTTCTGTTAACCATCTCTCCTGACCAATACCAAACAGCAGTCTGACCTTCTGTAGCCTAGGCACCATTGAAGTCAGTTGTCTGCTAATAGATTTCTGTAACACTGAAGGGGAACATAATTAAGTTCAGAAAACTGACTGGCTAAGAGTTGGGGAGTCAACACATTATTCAGTACTGGGGATCTACAGCAATAGAGTCGTACTGCCAAGTCCCAGAATGCTTAGTTCCAATGGGACATCTATATATCTTTGTCACACCTCCTTCCCTGAAACGCTCAGAAGTTATTACAGAAGAGGGGTCAAAACTATTGTAAGAGCCAGAAGTAGAAGACAATAACAAAACAGTTTTCTAGATACAATAGGACAGTTGAGCATATGATCTCACAATGGTTGTGTTGACATGCAGGAGACCCACACAAGCTCAGGCTAGACAAAAATCCACGGTGGAAAGGTGGCATGGAGTCCCACCCCTACCCGAGGAGCTCTTTGCAACCGACATCTGCTGGGAGAGGAAGACTCAGTGTTTTGTTTTTGTTTATCCCTTTATTTGTTTGTAATTTAAAGCTGTGTTCCAGTGACTGGCCACATACATAAGATTATATGGGAATCACAAAGTGTACTTGATGGATTTTAAAGAAGGGTATGGATACACAGAGGGTGGAGTCCTGGAGAGCAGAATATGACCACAATGGCTTGTACAAAGTTCTAAAACAATTAGAGCAAGGAAAACAAGACAAGGATTCAGGTGCTGCCTCCTGTCAAGTGAGTGCAGCCAAGCGCTTGTCTCCCCACTGGCCTCTTTTTAAAGCTGGAGACTGAGATGAGAACCAGAGAGGTCTCAGGGAGGTGGGAGGACTGAATGCACGCTCTAAAATAACTCTAGACTTGGAACTACAATTAAAAACAAGTCTTAGTTGATTAAACATATTAGTATAGACAATTTATTATATGACAATACAATATGTTAGAAAGAAACGACATATCTTTGTTAGGAAATTTGTAAAGAAGTATATGGCTATTAGTTAAGAAGTAAAAGTAAATGTAGGGGAACAAATATTCTACAAAATAAAACATATATGTGGGGTCCAATTCATTACCATTTTTTTCTCTGTGTTGAATTTTGAAAAGAAAATAGTTTAAAGCAGTAACATTTTATTTCATCTGGCTTTCTCATGTAGGCAATCCCTTTTATAAGCCCATCTTACATATTTTGTCTCCTAATATCAGTCTACCAAACACATGTATGTTCATACGTAAATGATTTGCTTTTCTCTGTCACTTTTCTTTACATAAAAATAATTTGCATCTTCCTGCTATAGAGAGTTAAGTTCTAGATTCCTTATTTTCTGATAGCTTAATTTCAATACTGTACTAGAAGTTCAAATTACTATACATGTATTTGTCTGAGACTCAGTTATCTTCTTCCTGAATAAGGACTTATGTGTAAAGTCTAATTTACATATTAATAGCCAAGGTGCTTTGAGGCATTGTCACTTTATAAGATGAAATAAATATATACATTCATACTATTGCAGTTAGATACAAAAATTAAGTTCAGAATATTGAAAAAGAAATATCTTTGTACTGCCATACAGAAAGAGAGAAGAGGAAGACAGGAGGGAGACTGGCAATCCAGAAACAAGAGGGCTAAGGAAGGACATGAACCATGCCTGTCTGAAGGGGTCTGCTGCTGCTGCTGCTGCCCCAGCATGCATAGAATCTGGTCTCTGGCTCCATGGCATTTCAGTTCCTTGCCTCCAGCCACGTAATCAGCTCATCTATCATCTGTTAGCTTTCGAGCCAACAGGCTATTGACTGGTTCCAGACTCCAGGGACAGAGATGTTCTTTCCAGATCTGCTGACAGGCCCGTGCTGTGTCCTTGAATGAGCCAATGCACCTCAGTGCCTCCGGCCCTCTCTCTAAATAGAGGATAAGCAATAGCCTGCCACAGGACTGCTTCAGCAGCCTTTCAGGTCAATGTGAGCTCACAGGAAGATGCTTGCTCGGGTAAGGCTTCCCCTCAAGCATCGTGCTAACAGAGGCTGATGCTGCAGCTTTCCACTTCTCTCAAGGACCCTGAGACTCCACTGCCCCAAAATGTCACCTGCAAGTTCATCATCAAAACATAAATGTGACCATTTCCACAGAACCATTTCCACAGAACCAACGCCAGGATAGAAGCTTCCGATTTTTACTGATAATCATCCTATACAATTGGTTTATGGTTTTGTTTTACATTTATTTTGACTCGAGTCTCAGCTATGTAGCCCATGCTGGCTTCCAAGTCCTAGGCATTCTCCCTCAGCTTCCCAAGTGCTGGGGTTACAAGTGGGTAAAAAATAAAAAGTCTTATATTTTTTAATGCTTATATACTTTGGTTCTGAGCATGTTTCCAAAATTAGAAAGTTTCTACTCTGAGGACTAATGTAGCATCCATTGGTTACGAAAAGTTAACTATTGACAATATTCCAGAGATTTCTTTACATCTCTGTGGATGCAGATTCATACACATGTTATATGTCTGGACATAGCTTTAAATCAAGAGCTGTCTACCCCTAGATCTCCTTATAAAAGTTCACATGGTTCTTTGGATTCACAACTTCTTCCTGCATACATCATACATTTAAACTGACTGGGAAATTTAAAGCATTTTCTGTGAACAGTAACATCTTTGGACATATTATGTATCTTAAGAACAAAAGTTCTGATAAGTGAACTAAAGTGAAATAATTTGAAATTACTTAAACTGTTCCTTTCTTAGTTATGCTTGAAATAAATGAATTCCTGTAAGCTTGATGTTTAAGCTGACAGATAAATGATTTTGGAAAAACACATGTAATATCCTAAGTGGATTTGAGTGACAAATTTGAAAACCTTGTATTTTCTCAGGTAATGTTGTCATCTTTTTCCAGATAAGGTCATACAGTTGGTATAAGGCAAACTTGGGACATAATTCAACGCACAGCGTTAGCTCTAATGTACTGGAGAGATTCGGTGCAAAGGCAGAAGTCCTTCTGATGTGCAATTGCCATGTCTGTTTAGAACCCCTGTCCTTCTTATGTTTCCATCATGTCTCTTTGTAATTTGAATAGCAATGTGGGTTGTTAATGTTAATTCTGCGGGAAAATTTGCTGATCCATGAATCAAAGCTCCAATCGAGTCTTGCTAGCCCCAAACAACAAAGTCCCTCAATGAAATAAAATCTGGAGGCTGATTCTTGGGGTTAAATTCAGAAACCACAAATGGCCAAAGAAGAACTGAAATGTTTGCCATGCCTTTCCTCTGCTAGGTCTACATGCTCCGGTGGGCGGCGCCATGTCTAAGGTGCTTCTGGGCAGCACTGACTGGACCTCAGGGCTTATAACAACCAAGGGGGAGCATGGAAGTAAGAAGGAGACATGGGGAGCCTGTGGGAGTTGAAGGTCAGTAACGAGTGTGGTGGTAGAAAAGCTTAAAATACATCATATGCATGTATTAAACTTTCAAACAATAAATAAAAATTATATTAAAGAACACAGCTTTAATGTTAATGGGATAGCTTTTAATGGACTGTTGGCAGATTTGGGCACTGCAGCCAGCCTCAACCTTCACACTTCAGTAGCCTCTTCCTCCAAATGTGAGATGGGCACTCCCTATCACACATCAGAATCATGACGATCTTCTATTTGCTTTGACAATACTTTGTCTTCATGATCTCATTGAATCTCACAGGTTTTAATCAGTTACTAATATTAACCTCCTTGCATAAATCAAAGAACCTTTCCTGGTTCCTTAAGCATTTTACAAATGGCAGTTTTAGTCAAATGGATTTTTCCACACCTTCAAAGAAATATCCGTAGGCACTCACAGCGATTTTGGCTTTATGATAAATGCAGGGGCCTTACTTTAAAATGAAATAGAGAAATCTTAGTTACCCCTTATTTTGTGTGTTAAAAATACAAACATGGATTCTGTTCCTTGAATGGTGGCTCCTGTCAGCAGTCTCAGGTCTGGGGAGGCAAAAGTAGGAAGATGTGGTGGTCAAGGCCAGCCCAGGTTATATAGTGAGATTATTGTCTTGAAACTGCACAATAAAACACCGTTAGTATGTGAGTCTTAACTGGTACTCACCTTGCCTTACTTCAGCCACAATAAGTGAGCTACAGTCTGGTCTCCTCTCTTTACACCCAGGCCCATGGATGTGACACTGGAACTCTCCATTTGCTCTTTCCAAGTCTCCCACAATTAACTTCAAACTTCATTGCTAATTAATCATTCTGTAACATAAAGATTGCCGCTACCCTGAAATGTCGCCAATCACACTTACAGTGTTGGAACTACCTCATCCCCTGTGTGTAAGCTGTTTAAGAAATGTTCTACTCACTTGGCATCATATTCAAGAGGTATTCAAAACCTGGTTAGTGAAGAAAAACAACAAAACATTGTTCAAGGAAAACAAACTTTAAGGTCACTGAAAAATGATTTGAAGGTATGCCATTTGCAAGATAGATATGAATCAACTGTATGAACAAGTCTTATAGAGATAGGCTGTCTGTTGGGGGGATTTACATCACTTAAAAATAATATTGGCATACACACAAAGGAGGAGAATATTCTCACTACAGGATTGGAAAGCATGAGGATAGGTTTTGGGGCCATAATATAGTAAAGACTTACTATAGGCAACTCTTGTCTGCTGGGAGTTGATCATCAGATAGCAACAGGATAAACATCAAGCTTGTTTTCTACATACACAAATCCAGATTCTCTCTCATTCTTGTTCTCCTACCCTGGTACCTATTTCTGTCTGCTTACTCCCAGCTCCCTGCCAAACTTAGCAGAGGATGGCCTAGTTGGCCATCCGTGGGAGGAGAGGCCCTTGGTCTTGAGAAGATTCTATGCCCCAGTACAGAGGAATGCCAGGGCCAGGAAGTGGGAGTGGGTGGGTTGGGGAGCAGGGCGAGGGGAAGGGTATAGAAGATTTTCAGAGAGGAAACTAGGAAATGTAGATGAAGAAAAGATCTAATAAAAAATTATAATAGCACAGGGGCTGGAGATATGGCTCACCACTTAGAACCATACACTCTTCTTGGGATGACGTCAGTTTGGTTCCCAGTACCCACTTTGGGGTGCTCATAGCTTCTTGACTAAGAACAAAGCATTTAAATGGACACATCATTTATCCATTCTAACATTCTTAATACATGTGGGGATGGAAATAAAATCACAGTATCATCTTGTCAATGTTAGCTGTTAAATCAAACTATGGATAATACAATAATATCTTCTTGTTTGGCAGACATCTTAATACCAACCAGAGATGGCATAACATCATTGTGAGATATAAGGTAGATAGATGGTGATTGATTTTAGGCCTAAGAAAAGTCAGGAAGAACATTGCATATTCACAAAAAAAAGGAGGTTTTCTAAAATGATGCAAAGTAAATTGTGGTACTGATCAAGCTGTTTCAAAAGGGTGCCACTGTCGTTGGGAAGTCAGCTCTGAAAAGATATGTCACCTGTCACTACAGATGTATGCTTATGTATCCCAGAGTTTCCACTCCAGTGCAAAGGCTGACATCAACCCTCACAGTAATCAGCTTGCTAAGTTTGCAGCACAGCCTTTGGCTCTGGCTCAGCAGTTGGCCTAGAGTTATAAACTGTAGTATTTATTAAGTCTTATTAAGACTGCTGTCAGCTGTAATCATATTGCTCCTCCACAGAAAACCCTGAGTGGCTCCCTGCTGCCTCTCTAATTAGGTCTATACTCCCTCTCTTAGCGTTCAAAAGTCCTTTACAATTTGTCACTAGCCCTCCCTTTCCAGTTTATATTGTGACCATTCCTCAAAGGTGATTCTGGATTCCTCAAACCTAACTGCTCCTTGCTACCAACACCCTTTGTGATTTCTGCCCTCTAGCTGGTTGGGGACAGTCACAGTGTTCTGTTCCTCAGCTGCTGGCCCATACCCATTCTTCTGTCTACATAGGCAATGCTTCAGAAGATTTCCAGATGTATCTCAAAAGTTTGTTGCACATTTAAGAATTTAAGTGGTATGGTTAGGAGCAATATTGTTTAGGTTAAAATAAAAAAAGATCTTATTTTTTCCTTGCTAGGTGCCCTGGGATATGTTTTAGAGATCCTATATCCAATCCCTCTGCTGAAATGTCTAGTGAAGGGTGAAATGAATACGTAGCTGACTTCCTTTTCTGTGATCTCTCCAATTCAACATGATCTCTTCTCTCTTGAGGTTACATGTGATGGAAGCCATGCTTTCTCTGTCTGATGGCAGATACATATGGTGTCTTGGTGCAGACCACACTAGAACTGCCCTCCTGTCAGTGATACATTTTCAATGATCCCTTGACAAGCTAAAAAGGGACAAACCATGAATCCCACAAAACACAATCCCAGCTATAACAAATACTATCATATTGTGCTCCAAAATTTAACAATTAAATCCTTATTTTGACTAAAATATTACTAGTGGTTGAGAAAAAATAAGCACAGTATAGAAGTAACAACAAAAATATAAGATAGAAAGTAAATGTAAAGTAGATAAACCGCTAGATTATTTTAATTTTATTTTGGCATTTACCATAGTAAGTGCACTATACAGTGGATCTATCTTGGGAAATTAGAAAACACTCAATCATGAATATCTTCTAGAATGTATGGAGCTTAAAAAAAAAACCCTAATTATTATCTTTAACCCAATCTACTCAACCTTTTCTACATTGCTGAAAATTTGCCTTAATTAGTTTTTATATAATTTAACATATTTATGATCACTAAGTCAGTCTGTCTGGAGTATTTCACATCATTAAGGTGTTTTGGAGTCTCAACCAGAAATTTAATAGTCAGGTCATCAAATACATTTTGAGAATCCCAGTGAGCCCTGGAAGGTACTGCTGCAGTGAGAAGGGTCCACGGAGAAATACAACAGGATATCAAGGTCAGGTCTTGCACTGAATCCGTGTTTTTAGCTTAATATCAACTAATGGGGTGCTCAGAAGTCCTGTTAGAGCAAAGGCAAACCCAAATCATCAAAAAACAGTAAGTATTCAAAAAAAATATTTTACAGAAGAGCACACATTACTCACCAGTATCTGAACCACACCGAGCACGAGAATTCATTTCACAGGGCAGTGCAAATAAATAGGACCACGGGAATGACAGACCAACATAGCATCATGCTGCAGTGTCATACAGTTAGCTTGATAAACAGTTGTGCAAACAGTTTTTCTTATTTAAACAATATATATATATATATATATATATATATATATATATATATATATATTTTACTCTTTAGAGGAAACCAACAGAAGAACGGGAAGATAAGCATTACCATTACTCACAGAAACTCAAGTTCAGTTAGTTCCCTTAACTAACAGCAACACTGGCTGAGTGTGTCTGACATGAATATGATGTTATTTCAGTGCAGAGAGCCTTGTGTAAAACCTCTTAATACCTAGTACACCACACCTTAAAAAAAATGGTAATGTTTGTTCAGGAACTTTCTGTGTCAAAGTAAATTATAAAAAATGATAATAACACTGGTGGAGTCTGGTTCTAATTCTATAATCTGGTACACTGTTATATCTGATGACAATTTGACAAAGTTCTGGAAATTGCTTCCAAGGCTATTGTTCTCAAACAGCCTTCATCTTTACAACTCATCTGGGGAGATACATGCATCTTACAACCAGTCCCAGGGTGCTTGTTAGACAGCCAGTATTTGAAGGTCAGAAAGTCTGTAGAGTCCTGGGATTAAGTTAGATATTGTCTAAGAAGGCCAAGAAAGACATACGCAGAAAGGCCTGAGAGGGCATGAGGTTGAGAGGAGTCAACGTTATTAGAGGAAAAAAGAAATACAGATTCACATGGGAAAATCCCTACTACCTCCTACGAATGTGGAAACTGGTACCAATAGTTAGGAAATAAAATAAGTATTAACGACTTTTACTGTTCCCTATTACTAAATATTGGGCATGTTCTAAGAATTGTATAAAACTTTCTATTTCCAACCAACTCTTTAATGCTGCGAGGTTTATTTAGATTTCCTCCCATTTGTTTGCTGAGAAACTGTGAAGATTGAACTGTAAGGTCATGCTGCTACCGCCTTAGGCTTTGAGCAATCCATAGAACAGATTTTCTATTTTTTGAGTGCATCTTGTATTAGCTCAGCCACACCTTAGGTTTATAAGTCACAGAATTTCGTCTCTCTCTTTGCTGTATTTATTAACACTTGGTTCCCCATCTGGACTAGCACCCAAAGGTGAGAGGCGCCTGAGAGCCGGCCCAATGCCCTTAGAGGCCACTGCTTTCTGAAGGCTCGGGGCTCCTTTTCACAAAAGAAGCTCCAGTTTGATCTTTTCTGATGAATTGATTTAGGAAAGGACAAAACAACTTCTTCAAAGAATCATTCTCTAACTGTTTCCTATCACATGCCAAAGACACTGATTATCTTTATGGTTGATTAGGGAAACAAGAAATAGCATCCTGATTTTCCAGGGTGTCAACAACATTCTAGTCCTTTCTTTGACAAATCTGCTCTACTGAACTGGAATGTCACAGCTATCCAAATGGTCACAGAGACACCAGGACTGTAGCTCGGCCTACAGAAGGAGAGGAACACATTCTCACATTCCCTTTCTGCCTGTCACAGATACCAGGACAGTCTACAGAAGGAGAGGTACACATTCCCTTTCTGGCTCTCAGAAGGACTGAAGCTAAATGGGGGGTGAAAGTAAAAGCAAACATTTTCACCCCCAACCCTCACTTCAGCTTGAAATGACTAGAAGTTACACAATCACTGTCATCCCAAAACTGTTATTCATAAGAAATTTTTGAGAAGTTCCCACCTGGGTATGTGTGCACATGTTTGTGTGCTCTCCTGGGCTAACCTCTAACACAGTATAGGCAGAGGGTCCATAATTGGGCTATATTCCTTTTAGGCATTTAACAATCAGAGGGAAGAATTGGGGGTAAATATAATTAAAATACATTATATGTATTATATGAAATTCTCAAAGAATCAATAAAACATTTTTAAATCAGTTTAAAATATCAAAGAAAGAAATCTTGTCTTTTATTGGTAGAAGGCCTTATCATATATGTTGGAGGTCATTTCCAAGATAGTTCTAATGAAAGAGAAGAATAAGAAAACACAAAAAATAATTTACTGAGCTCCTTTTAAAGACCATATGTTGTTATTCTATGCATTCCAAGAAAAGAAAGCCAATCTAATTCTCTTTCTATAATTACGCCAAGGCTTATTATAAGCAAGACCTACATACCTCTCAATTATATCATTCTTTTAAATAACGTTAGGAGACAAGTCACAACAGCTGCAACACAGTCTTGGCATTGTGAGTTCACTTCCACGGACACCACCTCCAAAAGCCTCAGTAAAATTGTTCCGAATGCTGCACACTCTAAGTCCATCACCTTCACGCCACCATTGGTTTTGCCTACTAAGTACTGTAAAAAATGTGTTTCTCATATAAATAAAATAATCGGATCTCTTTGGGAAGAAAATGTTTTCTCAATTTTACTTAGACTTTCCAAGGCCAAACTGAAATTCCAAAGAGTGAGATAGCTGTGGTCAAGAGAAAAAGAAATGATTTTCCTTGTGTTTGAAAATGATGCTCTTCGCTGTTTACACAAAAAATAATGGCCACCAGTAGCTTTGGGAAAGGATATAATCATAGATAAATGCTGTGTATGATTCCTAGCTACATGTACCACCACAGTAAACAGCACCACATACCTACCATCTACCAGGCACTGGAGAGGGGAGCCCAAGAGGGCCAATGGATAAGGAAGGAAAGAAATCACACAACCATTTCCTACAAGGTGGTAGACTTTTGCCTGGGAGTTCAACGGCTAAGTCTTCACAAATAGGCAAAGTGCCTTCTACCTTCTCAGACCCCTGTATCTTAGCATGAATGGTTTTGTATTGGCTGGTGCTTAAAATTATCCAATCATGACTAAGGTTTCCCTCAATTACAACAGCACACTAACACCTGTTTGCACCTTTCCCAGTGATGATTAAAAACAAAAACCCTGAGAATACGTATAAAGCTAAATTGCTAATATAAGCTTACACATGAGAGAACGCAGGTACCTAGTCTCTGACCTAACCATAAGTATAATATTAATTCATTTTAACCAAAGCAGAAAAACATTTTCATTGGAAGCAAAAGAATTGAAGCCTACATTCCCTCTCCTTAAAATAGTGAGTTAAAAACTGTATGTCTAAAACCTTGTAAAATAGGTCCAGAACTCAAAAAAGAGGAAAAGGAGAATGAGAAGTCTCACCAATAATAACTCTGATGATAGTATATGATACAGATTTGTATATCCAAGAAATAGTTTGTAAAAAGTTGAAATAGCAATAGATAGATAGACAGAGGAACAGACAGATAGGTAGATAGACAGAGAGACAGACAGACAGACAGACAGATATAGATAGACAGATTGATCTATTGATCTGTGAGTTGTCATACATTTCTTAGTGTTCATCTCACTAGCTATTTGAAACAGGGCTTTCCTGATCACAGCAAGCAGGTGGTTCAGGACAATGCTGTTTTCAAAGTATCCCTATATCATCAACCTTGATATTTGTGGCTGGAGAAATTCTTCTTTGGTGGGTGGGATGGGGGTGACTGTGTACTGTAAGGTGTTGAGCAGTTTGTCTGGTTTCCAACCAGTATCTACCAGCAACATCTTCAAGTCTTGACAATTAAAAATATTTTGAGGCATAGCGGGTGTCTCATAGGCAGGAAAACCTCTGCTTGGTTCAACTGCAGCCATAACATGGGTAGGATAAAGTATGGTGGGAATTCTATGGTCCATACCTAGAGAAGATAGTGAACATTTGCTCTTTCTGTGGTGAGCAAGAAATGGACTGCAAAGCCAATCTCTATTCCTTCCTTATGAATATATTTAATGGGAAAGCTCACAAATAAATTATACTTCAGATCAACACTAAAATTTTATAGCCAAAATATTATCCACTTTTAAAGAGGCATGCTGTCCTTCTGTCTGTCTACCAAAACATATTTCAGACAATTGGCACTGCTGAGAGCAACATGATATCCTATTTAGGTTGGTCATTAGCTCCCTATGTAATTTTAGGAAAGTTTGCTCACTTTTCATATTCACTGCCCTAGTCTATAAAATGAAGGCGTAAGTAAGTAAGTAGTAAGGCAATGGCCTCCAGGGCCTCTTAAGATTACGGATTCTTTGGCAAATCTTTTTTGTTTCTTATAACACTCTCTCTGCTCATTAAGATGGGCACCTTCATGTTTTATTGATTTGCAGTGAGCACTAATCAAACAGTACTTCTGATATATTTGGTACTGCAAGCTGATTAGAAATGCAGTCTTGGTTTTCAAGCCCCCCTGGGGTAAAAAATCACTCAGTTTCAAAGGAGAACTTGCTCACCCTTTAGATACAACTGAGCATTATTACCCTGGCAGTGATTTAAAGTGCTCAGGATTGCATCAATTTCAAAGAATTACATCCTTGTCATCTCCAGCCTGTCACAGATATGCACATGTAAATACGGTAAAACACTTCAAAACTCCTGAAATGTTCCACAGCAGTAGAGAAAAACCTAGTTCTATCAATAATTCAGATACTTTTAAAAATAAATATTTGGGGCTTTTTTGGGAGGAGTTTAGGTTAGCAATCAAAATAAAAGAGACTGTAGAGTTCCCAGTACCTGCTAGTGTGTGTGTGTGTGTGTGTGTGTGTGTGTGTGTGTGTATTCAGAGGGAAGAGTTGGGAGTAAATTTATCTTCTATGTATGTATGTATGTATGTATGTATGTATGTATGTCTCTATCTATCTATCTATCTATCTATCTATCTATCTATCTATCATCTATCTATCTATTATCCAGTCTGAGTATATTTGTATACTCCTGACTCAAAAATAAATCAGCTTTTAGTTATATAATCATGTAATATATAGTTTCTTTCCGTTGAATGTGTTTTGTCTTTGTTCTGTGTTCTGAGGCAAGATCTCATGCAGCCAGCCTAGCCATGACCTCCTGATCCTCCTCCCAACACCTCCCACTGCTTCCCACCACCTCCCACCGCCTCCCACCACCTCCCACCATCCCCCACCTTCCTAGAGCTGACATTATAGGTATGCGTTCATGACATGTTATATGCACCTTACAGGTTTCTGACATTGGATAATCCAAAAGATGGAATTAGTTGGGGTTAATATAGCTGTGATAAGACACTATGACCAAAAGCAATGTGAGGAGGAAAGGGTTTATTTCACTCACACTTTCTATAACAGCTCATCATCAAGAGCAATGAGAACAGGAACTCATGCAGGGCAGGAATCTAGAGGCAGGAGCTAATGCAGAGACCGAGGAGGGGTGCTGCAGCCAGACTTTCACTCATGGATTACTTAGTCTTCTTTCTGATAGAATCCTAGACCACCAATTCAGAGATGGCACCATGCCCAGGGAGGTGGGCCCTTCCCCATCAATCACTAATTAAGAAAACGCCCTACAGACTTACCTACTGCCTGATCTTCTCAACTGAGGTTCCCTCCTAATTGACGACTCTAGCCTGTGTCAAGTGGACATAAAACTTGCATAGATAATAGCTGAAGGATGGAGCATTGTGGCAATTTTCATGGTTTTCATCTGTGTGATTGTACAACATTTCGGTTTAGGTTTTGAGCTCCAGAAATTAACCATCAAAGGTCAAATCCTACTTTTCCACACACTAGCTAAGCTGTACTTACCTCACTGAACTTAAATTGCTTCATTTGCAAATGAGGATAGGAATAGCAATCACCCTCTGGTATTACCATGCACGGTTCACACTCCCTGACACAGAAAGAATTCACTATTTTTGTTGCTGCTCTTCTACCATTACTGTTACAATGTAATTTTACCATGATGTAAGAACCAAATTATGTGGTTCAGTTAAACTACTCTCCCCCACCCCCCTGCATAAAATTCATCTTTACTCATTTATTTCTGAATCTATAGAAAAAGCATAAAATCTGCTTAGATAATTCTGGTTGGCTTTTATTTTATAATAATTAATAATTTTGCATGTCTGTATATGAACCTAGGTATTCTTGAATGGCACTCAATCACTCTGGTTCTAAACTATTCTCTGCCAGTTAATTTTTAATTTTTTTTAAATGAACGACAAGACCAGAGACAGTTCCAGTCTACCTTATAATTTATAGCAGATATGGTTTCCTTATTTGAGAAAATGAACACATTGCCTAAGAAACTAGGCAGCTTCTAGTTTTGCACATATGCATTTCTCTATTTGTCAATAAGCCACTCCTACCTAGAAGTGCTTATTGGTTGTAGAAAGGACAACAATAAAAACATACTGCTGCAGCTCCAGTGTCTACCAACTTCCCAGCCCTCTATTAGTGACCATGCTAATTTTTTTAGATTTTTTATTAGATATTTTCTTTATTTACATTGCAAATGTAATCCCCTTTCCTGGTTTCCCCTCCAAACACCCCCCTATCCCCTCTCCCTCCCCCCCTCACCAACCAACCTACTCCCACTTCCTGGCCCTGGCATTCCCCTACACTGGGGCATAGAGCCTTCACAGGACCAAGGGCCTCTCCTCCCATTGATGACCGACTAGGCCATCCTCTGCTACATATGCAGCTGGAGCCAGACCATGCTAATTCTATTTTGTTCTGATAAAACACCACTGTTAAGATAACTGATTGAAGGGAAATTTTATCTTGGCTTCTGGCTCCAGAGAGATCAGAGTCTATCGTGGTGTAAAGGCAGGCCTGGTAGCAATAGCAGGAAGCTGAGAGATCTCACAACACCAACTACAAGCATGAAGCAGAGAGAGCAAACTGGAAGCAGGGTGAGGCAATATACTCTCTAAGCACACACCCAATGACATACTGCAAGGTTGCATCTCCTAAACCTCCCCCAAAAGTGTAACTGTTCACTTAGTCTTCAAATGTGCAAGCCCATGGGGGATAGTTCTTGTGTAAACCACCTCATGCAATCGTTTATTTTTCAGTGATACTGATCACCTTTTAATTTAGAAGATAATATACTAGTCTTGAATTAGAGTTGTAATCTTTGAATGTGCACATTATGGGCCCTTAAGAAAGTCATGAACCTAGTAACATCATTAATATTAGCAGCCCCCCTGCCCTAGTCAAGTCAACGGGGTTTATCAAGAGCCGTATGTGGATGCCATGTTCACTAATCACATTTGTTCTTTGATCACAAGAATCCTTCTGTGAGAAGGTGTTCTGTTGCAGTAAATATTAAAAAAATGACCAGCATGCTTCCCATGCTACAGCCGGCCACTTTCTGTGGCACTGTCCCTTCGGGCTACTCTCTCTGCCCACCAACTCTCCATTGGGGCGGAGCTCCCGAGTTCCCTTCACTATCACGACAGCCGCAAGTAATGACCGTCCACCCCACAGTCAGCCACCACAACACCCATTTACCCGGTAGAAAAAAACCTTGTAATTAACCAAATAGATTTATGTATCAATAAATTCTCAGTCCTCAAGATGTGAATACAATAATTTCTGGTTCACGTCTGCCTTCATCTTAGCCTTTTTTCCTTTCTCCCCTGAGAGGCTCCCTGTCTCTGCAACTCTTTGCTTTGCCTCCCTTTTCCCTGTCCAATCACAGGTCTCCTCTGCACTAATGTAATTGGACAGGAAAAATCTTGCTACAGTGTTCACCACAGGCCAATATCGTCTTCTATGACTTTGCAGACTCTGTAAATGGAAGCCAAGTACGATCATATTGCTTATAAATCAACAAGTGTGTTACGGCATTAGAAAATAAGCTAATACTATAGAACTGTACTAAACTCTGCAGGGACAAGGAATTTCGTGGAAGAATTGGTCCAAATTCCCATAGTGTCTACTTCATTGCCTTTGTGAGGTCACAAAGAAACAGGGCCTCCAAATGTCAATGACTCAACCACTACCTCACCTCTTTAGAAACAGAAACGTAAAGCATTTCTCCAAAGCCTTTAACAGCATGTTGAAAGCTCCTGACTGTGGCTGTCAGCACCTGAATGCTTCTCCACAGTGGCCAGCATGTCCTCTGCCTTACAGAGCCCCCATGCTAACCACCTGGCTGTTCCTGATCTGGAGCTTCCTCCCCCTGTCACCAGCTCATAAAGCCTGACGAGCTTTTGCTGCTTCCCCCCACTCGCAGAGGCAGTACAGGTTTTTTTGGTTTTTAAATTAATCGGTTCCTTCTTCCATGGAGAATGCCATGTTTGATGGTTTCTGCCTTCTCTCTGGGAGCCTTCCCATACAGCCTTTGGAAGGTCTCTAGAACTACTTTGCAATCACACCAGAATCTCAATATTCCAACAGATTTGAAGCCCAAGAAAATGACTTTAAACTTAACTATTTAAAGATGATGAGGTCCATAAATTGAAAATAAATGAACCCATTTTTTTAAAACTCTAGAAAAGCACAAATGAACAATTGGTGGAAATAATTGAACCCTTTAAAGAAAGCCAGGAAATCACAAACAATTTGAGGAAAACAATAAATAAAGGTGGGGGAAGGGAACAGTTGTAGGAAATGAATAAAACTGTGCAAGACCTGAAAATGGAAATAGAAGTGATAAGGAAATCACAAACGAAAGGAATTTTAAAAATAAAAAATTCACTAATTTGAATAGGAACTTGTCTTAGTCAGGGTTTCTATTCCTGCACAAACATCATGACCAAGAAGCAAGCTAGGGAGGAAAGGGTTTATTTGGCTTACATTTTCATACTGCTTTTGATCACCAAAGGAAGCAGGACTGGAACTCAANCAGGTCAGAAAGCAAGAGCTGATGCAGAAGCCATGAAGGGATGTTCTTTACTGGCTGTACCCATTTTAATGTCTAAAAAGAACAGACTTCAAACCAAAACTAAACAAAAGAGATGGAGAAGAGAACTACATAATCATCAAAGAAAAAAATCCCAGAGGACATTTCAATTTTTAACATCTATGCCTCAAACACAAAGGCATCCACGTTTATAAAAGAAACATGACCACAGCATAAATTATATAGTAACCCTCACACACAGATTGAGGGAGACATCAACACCCAACTCTCAGTGATGGACAAGACATGCAGACAAAAACTAAACAAAGGAACGCTTGAGCTAACAGACACTATAAAGGAAATGGACTTAAATCGGCAACCTTCAGATTGGGAAATAATCTTTACTATCCCCACATGTGATAGAGGGGATATAATATCCAAAATATATAAAGAACACTAGAAGTTAATCACCAAAAAAACAAACAACCCAAACAAAAAATGGGGTATAGAACTAAATGGAGAATTCACAACTGAGGAATCTCAAATGGCTGAGAAGCAGCTAAAGAAATGTTCAAAGTCCTTAGTGATCATAGAAATCCAAATCAAAACGACCCTGAGATTCCACCTTACACCAATCAGAATGGCTAAGATCAAAACCTCAGGTGACAACACATATTGGAGAGGATGTGGAGAAAGAGGAACATTCCTCCATTGTTGGTGGGATTTCAAACTGGTAGAATCACTCTGGAAATCAATCGGGAGGTTCCTCAGAAAATTAGAATTAGATCTACCAGAAGATCCAGCTATATCACTCTTGGGAATATACCCAAAAGATGCCCCACCATGTCACAGGGGCATATGTTCCATATCTTCATAGCATCCTTATTTGTGATCACCAGAAGCTGGAAACAACATAGATGTCCTACTGTAGAAGAATGGATACAGAAAATGTGGTTCATTTACACAATGGAGTAGAACTCAGGTATTAAGAAAGAGGACATCCTAAGTTTTGCAGGCAAATGGATGGAACTAGAAAATATCATCTCGAGTGGTGTAACTCAAACTCAGAAGAACACGCATAGTAAGTACTCTCTAATATGTGGATATTAACACACACAAAAAGTACAGAATGCCCAAGATACAGTCCACTCAAAAAGACCAACAAGTTGAACTGCCCAAATGAGGATACCTTAATCCCACTTGGGAGAGAGAAGAAAGCAATCACAAGTGGGGAGGGAGGGAGGGAGGGACCTGGGAGGGAAAGTGGATGGAGTTGGGGAGTATGGGGGGGAGGGGAACCTGATCTGGTATTGGGTGAGGAAAAAGGACTGAAGTCCTGAGGGCCAGTAGAAAGAATGTAAACAGGCTGCCTCCGGAAATAAGAGGTTGGGAGGACCCCCCCCCCCCCAGAATGCACCAGAGACCTGGAAGGTGAGAGACTCACTCCCAGGACTCATGGGGAGGGACCATAGATGAAATGTCAGGAGGGAGAGGGAACTTATGGAGCCCACCTCCAGCAGGAAGACAGGACATCAAGTGAGGGCTGGGGTTACCATCCCAAAGTAACACCTCTGACCCATAATTGTTCGTGTATGAAAGAATTACAGGGATGGAAATGGAGAGGAGCCTGAGGAAAAGAAGGTCCAATGACAGGCCCAAAGTGGGAACTAGCTCAAGGGGAAGTCCCAAGGCCTGACACTATTACTGAGGCTATGGAGCACTCACAAAAAGGAACCTATCATGACTGTCCTCCAAAAGACCCAACAACTAGCTGAAAGAGTCAGATGCAGATATTTGTACCCAACCAATAGACAGAAGCAGCTGACCCCTGTTGTTGAATTAGGGAAGGCTGAAAGAAGCTGAGGAGAAGGGTAATCTTGTAGGAGGACCAGCAGCCTCAATTAATCTGGACCCCTCTCTGAGATCTCTCAGACACTAGACCACCAAGCAGGGAGCATACACCAGCTGACATGAGACCCCCCAACACACATACAGTAGAGGACTGCCGGGTCTGTATTCATTCAGAGATGATGTACCTAATCCTTAAGAGACTGGAGGCCCCAAGGAATTTAGAGGTGAGGTGGGGTGAGAGATGGGGACATCCACATGGAGACAGGGGCATCAGGAGGAGGTATGGGATGTGGAACAGTAGGAAGGTGGACGGAGAGGGGGGGCAGGATTAAATATGGAATGTAAAAAATGAATTAATTAAAAAAAGATAGTCACAGACCATTTCATTCAAACACAGAAGAATTTTCTAAAGGAAACTTCTTTTCAGCACCTCATGGAATTTTCTCCAAAACTGAAAACATACACAGACACAAAAGAAGTCCCAGTAGATAGAAGAAAATGGAAATAACCCTCTGCATCCTATCTGATGATCATGGATAAAAGTTGGATATCAACAACAGAGACAATAGGAAGCTTACAAACTCATGAAAACTGAACAACTCACTAGGAATGAAAAATGGATCAAGACATAAATTTACAAAGAAATTAAATACACCTTAGAATTGAATAAAAATAAACAACATACCCGAACTTATGAGCCAGAAAAAAGGAGATTCTATGAGGCAAGGTCATAGTGCTCAGTGCCTATAAAAAAAACATTGGAGTGATCTCATTCTAGTAAGGTACGTAGAACATGCTTAGCTAGTAGAGCACACCTAGCTCCAAAAGAAGAAGAAGAAGAAGAAGAAGAAGAAGAAGAAGAAGAAGAAGAAGAAGAAGAAGAAGAAGAAGAAGAAGAAGAAGAAGAAGAAGAAGAANAGAAGAAGAAGAAGAAGAAGAAGAAGAAGAAGAAGAAGAAGAAGAAGAAGAAGAAGAAGAAGAAGAAGAAGAAGAAGAAGAAGAAATCACACACAAAAGAAGTCGATGGCAACAAATCATTAAGTTCAAGGCTGAAATCAACACTAGAAAAATACAACAGACAATACAAAGAATCAACCAAACAACAGACTTGGCTCTTTGAGAATATCAATTACTGAAAGGCAAAGAAAGGACATTCAAATTAACAAAATTAAAAATATAAAACAAGGTCATTATGACATACACTGAGGATATCCAGACAATTATAAAGACATATTTTAATATACTATGCCAAATTAGAAAAAGTAAAATAAATAGATAATTTTCTCAATACATATCACCTACTAAAGTTAAATCAAGATCAGATTAAGTTATTTAAAAAAAATCCTATATCCCTGGTGAAATTATCCAATTGATCCATGATCTCAATATAAAGTCGGGATGGAAAAGAAAGTGGAAAATAACCTTGAACTCATTGGCATAGGAGATCACTTTCTGAACAAAACGTCAATAGTACAAGCATTAAGATCAATAATAAATAAATGGGACCTCATGAATCTGAAAAGTTCCTATAAGCCAAAGAACACCTACAATATCACAAAGTTGTGCAACCTACAGAATGGGGAAAGATATTTACCTTTGTCCTCATTTGATAAGTGGCTGATATGTACAATATATAAAAGAATTCAACTAACTGCATATTAAAAAATGAAATAATTCAACTAAAAATAGGTGAAACAAATCTAAACAGAGACTTCTCATCAAAATAATCTCAAATGACTGAGCAATGCTAAGAGAAATGTTCAACATCCTTAATCATCAGGGAAATGCAAATCAAAACTACTTTGAGATTCCATCTTACACCTGTCAGAACACCTGAGATCAATAACAAAAGTGACAGCTCATGCTGGTGAGGATGTGGAACAATGGGAACACTCCTCCATTGTTGGACAGAGTGCAAACTTATACAACCCCTATGGAAGTCTGTGGCTGTTCCTCAGAGAATGGGAATCAATAAACCTCAAGACCTAGGCATACACCCAAAGGACACTCCATCCTACTACAAAGTCAGTTCCTTGACTATGTTCATTGTAACTTTATTCATAATAGCAAAAAAAAAAAATGAGAACAACCTATATGGCCCCCAATAAAAGATCTGATAAAGAAAAGTGGTACATTCACAGTGGACTATTACTCTGCTGTTAAAAAAATTTGCAGGCAAGTGAATGCAAGTTGAAAATATTCTGACTGAGGTAATCCAGACCCAGACATATAAATATGGTATTTGTATTCACCTATGAATGGGCATTAGCCTTTATGTAAATGATAGCTATGGTGTAACCCATAATCTCAGTAAGGTACAGCAAGAAGTAGGACTCTAGGGAGGACATGGGAAGCCCCCTGGGAAAGAGAAATATTATAGAGTTTACGGGAGGACTGGGGATAGGAGCAGGAAGAATCGGGAGGATGGAAGGAGAGAATGTGGGGAGAGATGGCTAAAATTAAGGGCATCTGAGGGCGGGGCTGAGAACCTATTCCTGGAATCTATAAGGGTCATTCTAGTGAGTACTACTAATAATGTGGGAAATGGAGTCTGAATTGGCCATCTCTTATAACCAGGCAAGGCTTATACTGGCAGGACTGAGTTCAATTCAACTGTGGTCACTGGGCAAGAGTGTCTGTGTCCCATAGTGGTCCCCCAACAACCCTGGATGATGCTAGGAGAGAAAGCTGCTCTCTGCAAACTGACAGCTGGGGTCCCGTTGCCAAGGAAAACATCCGCACGGCTTTCTGTTCATGGAGATGTCAAGTTGGTGCCTATATGGAACATTCTCTTCTACATTCTCTGTGGTCAGGAAAGTACACTGTAGGCTTCCAAAAGAGAAAAGTGTTACCGACCCAGCCACAAAACAGGCCTATAAGATACGCTGGGGCAACAGTGGTGTAGAACTTGTGGTAATGGCCTATTAATATCTGACTTAAATTGATACCCACCCTAGGAGAAAAAGCTCATGTTTGTCACTGATTGGATGGCCAAGAACTGGAGACTGGGTAACTCAGGAAGCAGAACTAAGCATGACTGGTAAGATAGGTAGATAGATAGGTAGATAGATAGATAGATAGATAGATAGATAGATAGATATAGAATCAATGAAATCATTGATTCCTAATGATATTCTGCTATAATCAGTGGCTCAGTAGATTGTTGTTTTATCCAGTTGTTAGCAAGTACTTTTCCTGGCAGCAGATAGGAGCAGTTCCAGAGACCCACAGACAGAACTTGGGTAGAGAGAGAACCTAAATTGGAGGTCTTCATCAGGTCCTTTCCTGCAGAGCTCTTGGAACCCCATGGAAGAGGGGGAGAAAACAATATAGGACTCAGAGAGGATGGAGGACACTAGGAACACAGAGCCTACTGAATCAACTAAGCAGGGCGCATATTGTCTCACAGAGACTGAGGTGGCAAGCACGGAGTCTGCAGGGGTCTGCAGAAGGGCCTCTGCGCATTGCTGTGGCTGCTATCTTGCTGATCTGTGGGATTCCTAACTGTGGAGACATGTGTGTCTTCAACTCTTCTGCCTGCTCTTGAGATTCTTTTTCTCCTCATGGTTGCCTTGTCCATCCTTGGTGTGAAGGCTTTTTTCTGTGTGTGTGTGTGTGTGTGTGTGTGTGTGTGTGTGTGTGTGTGAGAGAGAGAGAGAGAGAGAGAGAGAGAGAGAGACAGACAGACAGACAGACAGACAGACAGACAGACAGTCTTGTTTGATTGTTGTCTTGCCTGAGTCACACCCTAGATGGGTTCAAAACCTGAAGGAGGATTCATGGAATACAGCAAAGAAGACTGACCAAGAGGTGCAGCTCACACACGCTGACACTGAAACACCTCAGGCCTCCTTTATTTGTACACCTATTTTCACTTTTTTTACATTGATTTTTCTCTTCCTCTGTTTAACAATAATGTACACACTGTACTTTGCCCATTCCTTCTCCTCCACTCCCAGTCCCCACAGGTTCCTGCTAACCCATGAACTATACCATGAAAGAGGAAACATTTTGTCAGCAAGCAGTTAACACCTAGCCTAGCACATCGGTACATAACCAAGTGACTGCTTGGCAGCTATCGCAGTTACAGCATAGAGAGTGAATAGGCTACAAACCCAGGAAATTCTGAGTTAATTATTGACACCTACCATCTCCCTATATCTTAATCAGCAGATCTAGTTCTTCTAATGCACAGAGTGCTCAGCAAATTAGTAACCTGAGACAGTAACGCACCCTTGCTTGGCTTACCTCTAAATATTCCCACTGACGCTTGGAAACTACGATCCAGTAAGGCCTTTCTAACTTTCTGATATTCAACTAACTGTCGTTTGCAAAAGGTTGGAGGACAAATTGTTGTCAGAACAAAGTTTCCACAGGAAGAGACCATTGGGACGTTAGCTGATGTTCCCAGACCAGGACCTTGTGTCAACTCAACCACATCACCATTACTAACAGAGGAGTAACGATCTGTTATGTTCCCAGGATCCTCAGAGACAAATAAGAATGGGTCACAGTCTGAGATGTCTTTTTCTAGATCTGGCGAAATGTCTCTCATGGACAAAGTGAAACTAAAGACTTCCAATAGCAAAGCAAAAACATGCAAATGCAAGGCAAAAGTGAACCAAGCATTGTCTCGGGAAAGGCCGGGAGATTCTGCATGAATATCCCCGTAGGTCCTTGCCATGTGGGGACCCAGCTCCTTAGGCCTTGCCATGTGGCTGCAATACACTTCCACGCCTTTCCAAGCAGAGGCTCAACCCACCTCCGTTGGGTTCTGGAGGTCTGCTCTTTTCTGAAGGGAGATGGATGGGGTCTGGGTCCTGAGGACACAGAATGTCTATATTTGATCTATGTTTGAGGGGTTGGGAGGACAATAGAGGGATAGGAAACTGTGAACTGTGGTCAGGATGTGTATTTTCAGTAATAAAGGAAAATATTTAATTTTGCAAAACAACAAATTTAAGTCCCTTTTATTTTCTACATTAAAATAGGCTGTTAAAATCTGGCATTTCACCCACTAAAGTAAATTGCCATATCTGACAAAACAAACAAACAAACAAAAACCCACAAATAAGCATTTATTTTTTTTTATTTTTATTTTTTTAAATACATTTTTTCCTTAAAATTTTTTTTAAATTCTTGCTCATTTTTATTTATT
>NC_034606.1:8354049-8359596 GCF_900095145.1 Mus pahari | reverse complement strand
CTCCAGAAGAGGGCGTCAGATCTTGTTACGGATGGTTATGAGCCACCATGTGGTTGCTGGGATTTGAACTCCGGACCTTTGGAAGAGCAGTCGGGTGCCCTTACCCACTGAGCCATCTCACCAGCCCATAAGCATTTATAATATCATATTTTCATATTGTATTTTTAAATGACATATTTTTAATTTAATTAAATTAATAATTTAAAAGGAAATATTTTTGCTAGTGTTAGAAATATTGAGATTCTTCCAATTCAAAGGTATTCTATATTTTACTTCTCTAGGAGTCATTTTAGAGCATAGTCATAAAACCATAATAATAAAGCATGATGATTTTCAAAATGAGTGTTTTATATAGTATATGTGTTTTACAACATACATATATAAAGGGAAAGAACATTATATATAAGGAATGTTTCATAATATATATGTGTAATTCTATTGAATATGACCACGATTTCTAGACTTTTAAGTGAAACTTACTTTATTCAGCACAAGAAGAGACCCTTGAGCATGTATGCTACACTGGTGGGGCTATGACAAACACTTGCACATTCCTCACTGAAGGATGCTGCAGAATGTTCAGGAATATGGAGCATACAAGACTGTAAGGATGCGAGAAAACATTCAGAGGACATTAATGCAGATGCTCATTAAAGTGAGGCAACATTTGCAGCTGCTAAGGGATCAAAAAACTGTGGTAAAAATAGTTGGAAGGATGATAGCAGCTGAGAAAAGGTAAATTCTGAAAGGGCAAACCATTACGTACGAGATAAACCAAAACCAATTAGGAGTACTGACAAAACGGAAAAGAAGGAACAGAAAGTGCATCATGCTATACAGAACTGGTTGGTGATGAGTTTTCTTTAATTAACCCGAAACAAGGAAACTTAAGGCAAGAATAGAACTCACTGAAGAGTTTTTGTAAAGAAGGACTTAAAATGTTGACACTTTAACATATGTACACAATGTACCTTGATCCTCTCCACCCATACCTCTCTCTTATCCCACCCAAACTCACATTGCCACACTTCTTACAGGGCTGGCCACTGAACTCTGTTTCACTAAGAGAGCAAAGTACAGAAGCTCAAAGCGCTTGGCCTGCTTTCAATGCATTTTGATTCATTCGCTTGTTTGTTCATTTTTGAGAATAAAACTTGCAAAGAAGCTCGGGCTGTCCTTGACCTCTTGATCCTCCTGCCTCAGCCTCCCATGTGCTGAACTACAAGCAGGTACTAGCAAGTACGGGACCCAAAGGTACTAGCTAGAATCAAAGATTGGTTTGTCACTGAGTCGCTACATGTCCTAAAGTGACCAGTCTCCTTTCTCATCCAACCCCTCCCTTGTAGAACACAGATGACGACAATAATGCCTCCATATGTCACACACAAAGTGTAGGACTGCATTTCTCACGCTTCCACTCTCTCTACAGTTCTGGATTACTTTTGTATAAAGATGGTTCTCGACAGTCTTATACTTGGAGACAATAACAAAATAACAAGACAATAAAATATAAAAGAGCTTCTTTGGAGAAAAAAAATGTATTTCATATCATGTACATTAATTGCCACATCTGTCTGTAACAACCTATTGAATCCATTTTTTAAGATGATACATGGGAGAGGTTATATTGGATTATAAGTTGGTCCATAATGCCTCCTTTTTATTTCTTGTTGTCTCAGTAAGGTTGACTAACACTGGGAGCCAGAGAAAATAGCGATGATGAAGAGCTAGAATTGTTGGCAGCTGCAGCTATATCTCTAAGTGTAACGCAAATGATTGTGAAAATATAACGGGAAACTTTCCCAGGTCTTTTTGCAGAAAGCTTTTTTCCTATTTATTCATCTAGTCTTGACAGCCACAAAATCACACGAGGGCAATGATGCAATTGTTGTACCTCTGTACGCGATGACCCAAGACGCTGTAACAGGCTCCCTCTTAACTGTTTACCCGTTTCTACGTCAGCTTCACACTTCAGTATTTCCAAGCAGCCTTTGAGCAAAATATTCTCAGGTGTGAATGAGAAAGGAACATTTTTTTTGAGAATATTAGCAGCCAGCGAATAAGAGATTTGCAAGCAGGAAGAAGAGGTGGCTAGCTAAGCTTGTATGTTAGCTTTCTACAGTACACTAAGAGTGAGGATAGCCCGCTGAAAGGATACTGGGATTGCTGTGAGGAACGGTGGGCAGCAGGCACGTGGAGTCTGCTCTCTAACTCCGGGGACCATATTTCCAAGTAGAAAAAATGATTTCTCAAAGACATCTTGCTGAAAAGAGGTATCATGACCAACTGAATCTGAGCATTCGTTCTGCTTTAGCATAATTATCCTGACCCTGTTTCTAAGTAACCAAAACTAAAGACAACTATCTTCATGGGCTCCTTTTCTCTTCCTTGCCCGAAGCAGAACACACTCTTCTACACCTTTGTTCTCTACCTCAGGGTGAATCTGCCCTGCAGCTGAGGTCAACCTTGAGAGAATCAGTTGGAGAAATGATTTCAGAAATACTTGAGCTGCATTCTGTGATATCAAAATTGAAGTTTCATGACAGTGAGGATTATGTACTTGCCTTTTCTCCCAGGTTTCATAGGTAACCTTGCCATATATCCAGGCTTAAGAACAGTCTAAAATTTGAGTCTGGTGGAAGTACTAGTGTGGGAGGATCATTAGTTCAAGGCCAGCCTAGGCAACATAGAGAAATCCCATCTCCAAATGATGATGATGATGTTGTTGTTGGTGGTGGTGGTGGTGATATATTTTAAAAGCATACAACAAGTAAAGAAAAATCTAATACCAGAGAGAACATGGGTTACTCCTAAACTGGGCAGTTCAGCCAGAAACCCAGCATTTTCCTAAATGAAGGGAACTAGGAGGACAGGCTTTAGGTGGAAATAGACTCTTTACAATGGACAACAAATGCAAATGAAATCATTAAGGTGGGTCCTAACCCTGTAGGGCTTGAATCATAACAGAAATATGAGATCTAAACAGACAACCACGCAAGGAGGACAGTGTGTGAAAAAGACGTAAGTCAGGGGGACCGACCACAACCCACAGCATATAGCCAGCAAATCCCTAGGGGCTAGGTGAGAGGATCAGAGCAGAGCCCTCCTCTGCCTCAACAGGACAAAGTTCTACTCACATCTTAATCCTGCCCTTCTTGCCTCCCAACCATATGACAATAAATCCCTACTGCTTATGGCACCCCATTGCTGGGACAGTATCACAGCAGTCTTAGCAAACAAGTACAAGGCTCACATAGACATCTAATTTGTAAAGATGTTTCTTAATGGGATAATATAAACTACTCAAAGGTAACTGTTGACTTTTTGCAAGATTAAGATAAAAAGCTATTCAATGTTTTCCTCCTTAGCCAGGCAGATGTGATACACGCCTTTAATCCCAGCAGGAGAAAGAGGAAGGCATATCTCAGAGGTTAAGGTCAGCTCGGTCAACAGAGTGAGTTCCAAGATAGCCAGAGTTATACAAAGTAAGATTTTCCTGAAAACAACAACAACAACAATAACAACAACAATAAACCAAAAAGCAAAACAAAACAAAATGTAAAAAAAAAACAACAAAAGCAAACAAAAACAATTTTTCCCTCAGCGATGAGGATAGGGATGTGGAGGATAAATCTACATTAAACACATTCTTCCAATACTAATTCTAAAAAATTCTCATGTAGACTAAAATTTGTAATAACTTAGAAAATAAGACAACAATAAAAATGTCTTCAAAGCAACATTTCTGTCAAACCCTAACTTAGCTTTTGAAGTGGTTTGTAGCACAAAAATCATTGTGGCAAAGGCTGGTTAGTAAAAGCTTCTCCCACACTGGAGAGCTATGACTCTTGCTATTTTTTCTGATTTATTTTTGTTATTTGTACATATGTCTATGAGAAGGCATAGTTCGGAGTTATGTGAGTGAGTGGGTGTGCACCCAGAGTTCAGAGGCGTCAGATCCCACTGAGCAGGGGGACGGCTGCTAGCCAACCATGGGTCCCAGGAAACACACCCAGGTCCTCTGCGAGGACGGGGTGCAGTCTGAGCTGCCAAGCCAGCTCTCCAGCCCAACTCCTCACAGTTTATTAAAAGCATGAAGAGGATGAAGAGGTTTAAACTGAACTTATACTTTGTAGTTGTGACTAATGTTAAAGACACATATATAACCATTGCCATCCATCAGCTATGAAGGAAATTTAGAAGTCCATTCTTAGACATATGAGCTATGAGACTGTCCCAGGGAGAAATTCTTCTGAGGGAGGTGAATAAGTAGATTTTATTGGAAAAGGAGGATGTTCTCCCAGGTGCAAACAATTCGACTCTACCAGCTTCCCTCCCTAGCTCATGCCCTAGACTATCAAAACATGAAACTAGGAACAAGAAAGTGGGGTGGTAGAGCGTCCGAGGTTAGGGTGGTATTATTGTTTACCATGGGGAGCACAGATCCAGAGGAAACTGGGAATAAGAGATGGCTCCTCTGCAGTACATTCCAGGGCAAAAGCTGGCAGACCCTAGTGGACAGGCATGGATGGGACAGCACTGTCCTTGTACCTGCAAAAAGTTACCCCTGGGTTTTAACTACTTTAAATATTTTTCCCTAAAGACTACAGGAACTATTATTATATTTATCGTCATCTGCACCTAAGTACACAAAGGTCCAAGTTTTAAGTTCTTGACAAATTCACATCTTCCAATGTCACCTTTCCCTCTGCCTGGTTTTCTGTCACTTGTAGTTTGCTAATACCAAAGAAGCCACAGACTAAATGTTCTAGTATTAGATTGACAATAAAAGTAATTGATCACCCAATTGGCTAGCCCAAAAAAGCACTTGAACTTTAGATGACAGATACAGTTATGTCTATTTTTGGATATATGAGAATTTAAGCTTGATTTCTGGCCTTTAATGTATACCGGGCTAGCCAATACTGAAGTATGAGCCACTTGGAGATCAATAAGGTGCTGTTGGAAATGGCCTCCCACCTCCTTCAGCCGGCAGCTTAGTACTGATCTGATGCACAGTACTCAAGCACTGGAGCATAACGAAAACCTAAGCAACCTCATTCATTACTTGGGAAACTGCATGCACTCATTGATGCACTTATAGGTCTGGTCTGCAACATGTGTCTTCAATAATCCACCTAAAATTAAATTCTAGTAGGCACAATCCTGGACTTAAATTGCTCTCTTTTTTTCATTCTTATAATTTTCCATGAAGTAGAAAACAAATGGAAGTCATTTTGGGCTATGCTTATGACCTCTGGGTGTGCCATTAATAGCTACGGATCTCAGTGCTTTCATGGTGTTACTTTTATAAGGACTTACAAGAAAAAATGAAATGGAGGTTAAAAACTAGATTCGTAATCTTAGAGGAGTGGAAAATATTTTCAAAAGAATAACTTTCTTTTTACCAAAAATGGATTCTTCTTTCATACACTATATCCCAGCCACAGTTTCCCCTCCACTCACCCCTCCCAGCACCTCTCCACCTCTCCTGAGAGAGAGAGAGAGAGAGAGAGAGAGAGAGAGAGAGAGAGAGAGAGAGAGAGA
>NC_034606.1:8339995-8353882 GCF_900095145.1 Mus pahari | reverse complement strand
AGAGAGAGAGAGAGAGAGAGAGAGAGAGAGAGAGAGAGAGAGAGAGAGAGAAGCCCATCATCCACTGATAGGATTTCCACAAAAAGCAGAGGATCTGGAACAAATCCCTGAAGGCCCCATACTTGTTGCAGGCTGAGGACGGGATAGAAGCACTGAAAACGGACAGTGGGGTCCCATGGCTGGAGACAACTTCCACGTAGCTCACTGACTGCACGAGGTCGAGCTGCTGTGGCCTTGGAGCCTTCATTCCTATGTTCAAAAGAATATCTTCTTTTTCTAGACCCATGAGACCATTCCCATGGGCCTCTACCTAATGTCATCTTGTAAATGTAGTTCTGTCTAGATGGCAAGAGGGTTTCCTATGGAATTAACAGAAGTGTTGGGACATTTAGTGCTCAGCATCTGTAAGTTTTCATTAACAAACCATTAGAAGGACAGGCCGTCTGCTAGCTTCATGTACTACTATGACTGTTTCCTTTAACACCGATTTTACAATGATGCTCCAAGGATTGCTACCCAACTCCTACTGCAGGTTTGGAGCATCATTCTGAGCTATGCCTCTGAGGCACAGAGCTGACACACCTTCTGTATTTTTAAAGCTCCTCTTGAGTAGCTCCCGTGTCATACCTTGTACTCATTCTCACTTACTAACTCTAGCCTCTCCAAGGGAGCTGTGTATTTAATGTCCTTGTTCCTCACTGCTAGGTAACTGGAGTAGCTTCTCAAAATCCCCCCTTTCCAGTTTCATCTCCCAGCATCCAAATTTCATATCTTTCTTCAAAGTGTCTGTTTTCAAGTCCTCTTCACGATCAATACAACGAGAGACTCGGGTGATCCAAAGCTTCTCTCTGGCCTTATCTTTCCAACCTTTTCTGCACTTCTGTTCCCACAGATAAGCTTGCAACTTTGGTGTCTCGAAAATGCCTTGCCCTTCTCAGAGACTATGCCATGCCATGGATGCCATCTTGGTTATCCTGCCTGCCTCCCTCCAAGGCCATCCCCCTCTTGCACTCGGGGTTGTGGTGGGAGGATAACAGAGCTCGGAAATGAAGAGTTAGAAAAGATGACCGAAACACTAATCCCATTACAACTTCTCTAGAATCAATAGTGTTGACACAGTAGTAACACCAATTTGGACCATCTTTAACTGTTCTTGAAAATGGTGCGGTTTGGAGGTTGCTTCTTTCTTTCTTTCCTTCTTTCTTTTTTCTTTTTTCTTTCTTCTTCTTCTTTTTTTTTTTTTTTTTGGTTTTTCGAGACAGGGTTTCTCTGTATAACTCTGGCTGTCCTGGAACTCATTCTGTAGACCAGGCTGGCCTCGAACTCAGAAATCTGCCTGCCTCTGCCTCCTGAGTGCTGGGATTAAAGGCATGCGCCACCATGCCCGGCTCCTTCTTTATTTTTTCAAGTAACATATTATTTTACAGGAATGCATTTCCTCTTGTGAACTGTCTACTTGGTGATGGGAGAGATGACTTCTATGGTAAAACTGGCTTATTAAATTAATGTATATAAGGCCTCATTTCTGCTCCATCAAGTTTTCAGTCTTAAAGAAAAACAGAATTTTTTTAAAGCAAGCTTTCTAGTACGACTTCCAAGTACTAGAGGAACTTCTAAATGAACATCTCTTTGTAAGTGTGGAGTATTCTGCTTTGAACACAGACCTTGTTTGCAATGTAATCTTCAAAAGACATAGAAACATGCTACAGAATGTTCTAAATACCAATTTTCCTGCTGCTGCTCCTTGCTTAGCAGATGTAAAGCTAAAGGCCAGATCTGCAAACAGCCACATTTGCTGTCAGACCTGTGCCTTACTTCAGCACACTTTGGGTCTTGGGTGACTGAGTGAGCTTGGCAAAACCTAGAACACTGACAAGGTCTAGCAGAAAACAAGTATTTAAAAATGCACTTTGCGTGTTCCAAGGTTCTAAAGTGCCAGAAGGTAGTTTTAAAGGAGAATACAATGATGTTAACCGACCTGGCCTGTATTACCCACTCTGTGTGTATACCATACAGAGAAACCAGTTGCTTCTCCTCAGTGTAACAAACTGCATAATAAGACAACAAATCCCCGATCATCCCTGTGAAACACAGGGTAAGAGGGCCAAGGACCTAGATATATATCTGACACCCTTCCCGATGATCTAAGCAATTCCTCATTCTACGCATTTCTTTACCTTTCAAGAGAAAACACTCATAATTATTCACTGCCCCAAGATTGGCATGTGGATGAAATGTGGTTATATGTAAGATGCTTGGAGCACTGCTCACCATGTATGAGTATCCAATAAACACTAGTTACACTTAAAGTTACAGCTTTAAATCTATCTAAGATGAACGTCTTCACCAAAAGTTAGCTTTACAACTCATATTAAGTAAAATATATGACATTTGCCAATTATCAAAGAAATATTACTGCCAGATCACTTTTACAATGTCATTATTAAAGAACCAAAAGAAACCTGTCATTACTCTGTCTCAAATTAGAAAATGGTCGCAGATTATAGCTGTCATTAGAGAAAATATCACAAGGACTGGACAGCAGCCTTGGCCTAGGAGATTTAACTCCAAGTCTCTAAGTTTTCAAACAAAACTTATTTGTTTCCATCTCTGGAAGAGAAAGATACAGGAGTCTGGCCTGGAACTAACAATGGGAAAAATACAACATTCTGTAATTCTGTAATATTGTCTTGAATCAATTCTGTGTGTGTGTGTGTGTGTGTGTGTGTGTGTGTGTGTATGTGTGTGTGTGTGTAACACTAGCCTGCTATGAGCTCCTGATGCTTCTGCTATCTCTGTCCTCTTTGATCCCCATAGGTGTGCAAAGACTACAGATCTCATGCTATGTGCCCAGATTTAATGGGCATTCTAGAGGTTTGATTTCTGATTTTCACACGTCATGAGCAGCTACTTTACATAGTAGCCATCGACTAAGTCCTAAGTCAAAAACTACAAACAGTAAGACAACAAAAGCTTTTGACCATTCTTAATGCTCAGGCAACTGAAAAGTCGTAATTTCTACAGTAAAGTGAATAGGAGCAGGGCAGAGTAAGGGCCGCCCCTGGCTTAGAGATCACTGCACACGGATCCTCCTGCTGTCTTTTGAGCCCCTGGCTTAGAGATCACTGCACACGGATGCTCCTGCTGTCTTTTGAGCCCCTGGCTTAGAGATCACTGCACATGGATCCTCCTGCTGTCTTTTGAGCCCCTGGCTTAGAGATCACTGCACATGGATCCTCCTGCTGTCTTTTGAGCTCCTGGCTTAGAGATCACTGCACACGCATCCTCCTGCTGTCTTTTGAGCTGATTAGGAGATTCTTTCCCATATGCCTTGGCAATGTCTGCATCCTGATCGCTCTGACACTGCTCTCTGCCCTCTTACAGAGTACTGCATCCTAGAACCTGTCAAGGACTTTATCATCAAGGCCAAGAACTTGGTCTCTTCATCTTCCTGATGATGTCACCCCAGGAAAGTGAAATAGCCTCTGTGAACCTGTTTTTAACACCTGTGACATGGGAGGTAAGTGGAGACTGTTGACAGGATGCCATATATATTCAATATTATTAGTGCTAGCACTTTTTCCCAGGTTCCAAATGTTCACTGTGATAACACTTTAACTAAAACACACCCTTGACGTGCAATTCTATTTATATGTACTTCTTATAGACAGACTTCATGTCATCATGCTCTTCAATAATCTTATAATAGAGTTAGATGTTAGTGTCATCCTGTCAGTATGAGTTCACTATGGCAGCTGGAAAGTGACATCTTCTCTTTGCTCTGGTTCAAAGGCTATTTTAAAAGGACCTGTTTTCACAGGTACAAGAGCTCAGTGCTCTTTAGATGTAGACTGACTTTAAGGATAAATGAAATCTTGCAGCTGTTATTCCCATTCTCTCAAACTTGCCAGTTTTAGGGGTGATGTAGAAATTATCCGAAATGCCTCATGATACAAATTCTGCTTAGAGATAGCATAACTTGACATGTGTGATTTAAGTGTTTACAACCTGTAGGTAGATTGCATAAACAACATATAATTCATATGTATTGGTATTGAAAATTCAAATACATTATTATTTTTCCTACACAATGTGGAGCTGAATTTCAGTCTTGACCTCCTTTTCTTTTAGCCCAAAGTACAAACTCAATAAATCATGAACTGCTAGCCTTTTAGCAAAGAAATAATAATAATGGCTTGCTTCTTTGATTTTATCAAGCACAGCACATATAAGATAATACAGGTAGAGTATATATATATACATATATATATATATATATATATATATATATATATATACATGTACATATACATGTGTGTGTGTGTGTGTGTGTGTGTTGCATCAATTTCTTCTTAAAGCAGTGTTTTGCGTGGTGCAATGGCAGAGGCACACATCTGGTTTATGAGCCATGCTTCATCTTAACGTAAGTTTGTAGCTGCCTAGAGGATGTAACACATGTCATCAGTAATATGCTTCCAGCTTCATACAACATGGTGTATTAAAGGTGCTGAAAACAAATTGAGGTGTACAGAAAAAATGATGTTGACTATATAAAATGCATGGAAATTTTGCATAGAGAAATTTGAGAATGTCTTTCATGCTATTGCCTAATTACAGTACAGATCAACAGTTCCCCTGTCTCATCACACAGACAACTCAAGGGACAGCAAGTTCTCCAAAATTATGGGTATCAGTCTTTCTCCACAGTCACATCTTTAAGGGATGATTACATCTCCTCCCACGTAAGCCTGGTCCTTTCTCTCTACAGTTGCCATTGATAATAAGCACACAAACAAAGAGAGGGACATCAGCTGGCAGAGGATCAGACTATTTTCTGCCACATAGTTATGGGAAATATTTATCCTGTGTCACCCTCAGTTTTCTCTCAAACAAGGCAGTGATACTCCACAGGGTAGTATTATGTGACCATATACCTAACATGTACACAATACAGAAAACACTTTCCCAGGCTCCATAAGCCTACTCCCCCCCCCAAAAAAAAATCTAAAAAAAAATGGCCATCATTTGCAGTCCTCAACAGGACAATTGAGAAGATGCTGGATGCCTGTGAACCTTAGTTAGAGTCAGGCGATGAGGTCAGAGTGTAACACTCATGATGGCTCCCAGGGTATAACATTCAGGGAGGCTCACAGGGAGACTGAGGCCAAGATCTTAACATGATAAATAATACTGTTCCTGAGATCTGGGACTGGGACTACCCATCCTGCAGTTCTAGATTAAACTGAGTACATGAGGACTCCATGATACAGAAGGAAAGTGACTAGAAATTCTATTTGAGGGATGTATGTATGCATGACTGAGGAAATTGGCAATGGGAAAATATAACATTATCGAATTAAAGATATTTCAAAACTCAGAACACTATAACTTTTAAAAATATCCTCAAACATGATTAGTAGGTAAAGGAAATTCATCTTCAACTAATCTAAAGATCTATTAAAAAAAACTGGAGGGAACCTCATATTCATTTTTAATTGTGGTTTTACAATAAGGAAAATGTATCTAAGAGAAATAACTTAGCCAAAACCACAGCCAGTTACTCACAAGATCAGGCTCAGTCATAGGCCTGTGAATTCCGTGTGAGTAAAAAGCTTGATTTCCGTTGACACTGACATCAATTCAAAAGTCAAGTGTCATCCACGAGTCACAGATACAAAGAGAGAAGCATCTGAAAGAAGCCCACCATGTAGAAAGATGCTTGTGCGGTTCATGGAATTCACTACATCTAAAAGATGAAAACTGTTACCTGCTTCCTATACTCACACACCATGTGCTATTGCAGTCGGACCACAGGCATACAATCAGAGATACTGATTATAACTGGTATTTGGTGAAAGTTAATTAAAATCTTTCCTCAAACTGCAGAATGTCATTTAAAAAATACAACAATGCAGTATATTCTACAGTAAGGGAGACTTTTTTTCTTTGTCTTTTCCTTTCTTAAATTTTTCCCAAGACAGGGTTTCTCTGTTTTGCTCTGGCTATCCTGGAACTTACTCTTGTAGACCAACCAGGCTGGCCTTAATGAATTTGAGCAGATATGTGCCTGCTTCTGCCTCCTTAGTGCTGGGGATAAAGGTGTGTGCCACCACCACCTGGCTGAGGAAGAATTCTTGTCGATGGGACCTATGTGTATTTGATCGAAGGCTCAGGCAAGAGAATTAGAAAAAGGCAAGTGATAAGATCAGAAACCTCATTCAAACCAACAGATCCATTCGAGCAGTAATAAAGTTACAACTTTTTGTGCACCTATCTAATGACGGTTGAGGGATATCAATAGGTGGTCTGCGAGTTGCTATGGGGCCATGCCACTGAATTTCGTCCTTGGAGACCTATGGAGATCCTGTCCTCCATGCTCCTTTATAGTCAATCTACTGTTCCCGCTCTACATATGTCATCTCCATTGCTTCCATGTTCCTTCCCTTGATCATGATTCCCACCCACTTCAGTCTTCCCTCCTGCTCATTCTAACTAATAGAACCTAGGTCATAGTCCATGTTACTGACTGCCTCGCTGCTAGAAGGGGGGCATTACACTCTCATCCTAGAGTAAACATCCCTCGGTGTCATCAGTAGATTCTTTTAAAACTTTACAATGACTTTCTCCAATACATTCAGGAAAAAAAACTTCTAAATTAAATATTCCGCATATATAATGGGTGTTGGGTTGAGTTTATAATGACCATGGTTAAACCAGGAAAAAAAATCTTATCTTTTAGCTTATGTTTAACTTCTCCATTTTTAAGAACAATATCAGATACTTCAAACCTTTAGCCAAAAGCATTATTGTGTGAACACATTTCTGATGCATATCTGCATCTAAAACACACAAGTAACTTTTTAAGATCAACAATGAACAAAAATCTATCTGAAACAGACAAATAACAGCATGTCTTGGCATTCACCACCAAGCCAACAAAAAGATCGTCAACATCATGAATGATTGTGGTGCGTACACCAAAGTTACAGCCAGATATTACTCAGACGTTCTCGGATGGACTATATTAATCCAAAAGAAGAAGAACTTCTTCAGCTACGAGTGATGTAAATAAAAGAAGAACCAATGGACTCAAGGTAGGAACTCATAACAATGCAGCTGTACTGTTTTGAATTAAAAGAAAACTAAGTTACTTGAAAACTAAATACAGAGTTATAGTGTTACATTGCAATTCCCACGCCAAGCCCAGGAGAAATGAAAAGACTGCTCAGGGGCAAAACCTGCATGAAGGTTTACAGAATGCTATTCATTCTATCCCAAATGTGGAAACCACTCAATGCCCACCAATTGACGAGTGGATAAATCAAATGCCATGTCTATTCAATGGAAGGTTGTCTTTGAAAAGAGTGGACTTCTTATATGTGACACAACATTGATTAACCAAAAAAGCTCAGGTTAAAAGAAAGAACCTAGGAATAAAATATCATCTATTATATGACTGAGTCTAGAGTGAAATGTCCAGAATAAGTAAATCCAGATATATATATTAGATCAAAGGCTCAGATTAGTTAGTTAGGACTATGTGAAAAACAGGAAAATATATTGTGGCTAAGAACTGGGCTGTGGGGCAATAGAGGTACTCAGTGTTTAGGAGCACTAGCTGTGCTTGCAGAAGATCTGAGCTCCATTCTCAGTTTCCACTCAGCAGCTCACAACCATCTGCAACTCCAGTTCCAGGAGAGCTTGTGACCTCTGATGGCTTCCTGCCAGCACTAAAAATGCATGTGGTACACAGATACACATGCAGTTAAAACCCCCTTGGAGGTAAACAATAAATATCTAATAGAGGATTAAAAAAATAAAATCAGCTAGTATAAAGGGAACTCCTTTTGGCGATAACAGAAATAGTCTGCAATTGATCATGGTTATGGATAAAAGATGTGAATGTACTGAAAGCTACACTCTCATAGCTTAAACGGGTGAGATTCATGGCCTGTGAATTGCAGTTCAACAGAATATTATTTTAAAATTTACATGAGAACAAGAGTGGGCAGAAATATCCTCTAGTGAAACACATTTCCCAGTTAAAGCTTTAAATATCAAAAAAAAAAAAAAATCCACTCATTTAAAAAACAAGTTTACTGCAAAAGTTGGTCCAATGTTTTTAGCAATTAGGTGCCAAAATTAACAGGAGAAAAAAGATGGTCTTCTATGCCGCCAGCACTCTCTTCCTGTCAAAATCTTAGAAAATCGGCTGAAACCGTTAGTTAATATTATTGCAAGGCTCTTCTGCATATCAATTATGCCCGAAGTCATTATTTTTGGCAGCCATGCTATAAATCCTGACTCAAGAGAGATAATTTGGTACCATCTGTTCTCAAACTTGAACATCCATCAGAATCACCTGGAGGCTTGACGGAATACAGATTGCTCGATGCATCTTTCAGAATTCCCAAGGCAAGCAGGACTGGAAAGCCAACACTAATTCAGCTGGCCCAAAGACTAAACTTCCTAGAACTTCTCAGGGGTGTTTACTAGTCTACGTAGTTTTCTCACAGACATATTTATGGACAATCTGGCCTGATTGGTTTGGATACAATTGTAATAAAAAGCCAAGCCTGTCCCATGATCCTTATGGCAACTTAGATTTTTCTAAGCAACCACTTGATAGATAGGAAACTATTGTATAAGACAGAATGAGTAGACTATGGTGTATACCGATTCTTGTTTGAAAGATAAAAGATTTAGGCTACTGTAGAAGGAGAGTTGGAAGTTTACAAATAAGTGGGGTATTGATGAATTAGAATGATACCAGAGAAACAGAAAATACCAGTAAAGAATAGCTCCTTCATTGTAGTGGTGGGCAATGATATTAGAATCCCTGGTGCATTTTCATATCCTACCTACCATCTAGGTCTTGAACTACATTCTGTTCTGTGCATCCCAGTGATGCAGCTCAGAGGACAGGGGCCCTGCCAGGTCTGTGTTGCGGTTTCCAAAGTCCCAAGAGCTTCACTGTGTGGGCAAGATGCCTCTGTGTTTTCTAGCCCTCTCCTGTAATAACCTTTATTTAGGACAGCTTGAGTGTATATGTTTCCTTTCAATTCTGATTGACTATTTTATAAGAAAACCTCTACATGATAGAAGTATGTTCAGCTCTAACCAAACAATTCTTTATATAGATATGGGCTTATTGTGGATTCCTAGCTGAGGATGCAGTAGCAGATGCTATAACTGCAGGAAGGCATGGACCAAAAAGTGAATATAGGAGTCAGCCCATGTTTGGGTTCCCCTATTGCCATATTTTATAGAATAAACAAGCTAAGGGCATTTGTGGGAAGAATAAGGATATCTAAAAGCATATAACTGAGAAGAAAGCAAAGGAGATACAAAGTGAGAAAGGTGAAATAGACAGATTGGGTCTAATGATTTAGCTATGGAATTAACACCATTAAAACAGAAAAAAAAAAACAATATAATCTACAAGCCAGATTACTATAACTCTCTCCCAAATATTTATACTTGAGATTAATATATTCATAGTAGCCACTTGATAAATTCTTTGTACATGAATTGTTCCACTAAAAATGCTTTTAAGTACTAAAGTTAATGCATTGTTTAAACGACTGCTTTTCAAATTTGTGGCAGTAATTCCCTTTTCTTTTAATATATCCCACCAAACTCATGTTCCATACAAAGTAATGTGGAACTCACTTCCTTGGACATAGCATATACAACTGTAAGTAATAGTAAAAAGAAGTAATTGGAGTTACAGATATGGAACTAGGGCAGGGGAGAACACAGGGTCATGAGAAAAGCTCAGAAGCAGAAAGCATAACTAATGGGGTTCAAGGTTCAAAGGAAGGCTTTTCAGAAATGACTGAGTTAGCATCATTGTGGTTTTTTTCAAAACATGACTTTATGAAGTGATTTATTAGTATTATTGTGTCTAACAAATAAAAGCAAAAGTAATTAGTCCCCTTCAATTTTATGTTTTCCTATAAGTGATCAGTGAGAAAAACTAACAACAAAAAGACAGAAAGGACATCATTGTAGAAAAAAGAAAAATTGGCAACATGAGCCTACTATTACCTTTATTTTCCAATTCTGGAAGAGAACAAGTCAATGACTTGGTCACTAACATCACACATGAGCATTGGAAACAGAGAGCATTTACATCTCTAAAATGTTCCACAATGTTAGGGGAATGCCTCTTCAACCTCAAGCAATAATTTATGTAAATCTTTATCATCTTTTCTTTTCTTTTCTTTTCTTTTCTTTTCTTTTCTTTTTTACACTGGCATGGTCCATTTAATGTTTCTGTAAATTAATACATTTAACTTGGATACATTTATTTACTTCCTTTGGGTTTTCCTATGGCTAAATTAGTATCACAAAATACTTTCTTTTTTTAAACTTATTTTATTAGATATTTTCTTCATTTACATTTCAAATGCTATCCCGGATGTCCCCTATACCCTCTCCTCACCCTGTTCCCCTACCCACCCACTCCCACTTCTTGGCCCTGGCTTTCCCCTGTATGGGGCATATAAAGTTTGCAAGACCAAGGGACATCTCTTCCCAACGATGGCTGACTAGGCCATCTTCTGCTATATATGCAGCTAGAGACATGAGCTCTAGGGGTACTGATTAGTTCATATTGTTGTTTCACCTATAGAGTGCAGACCCCTTCAGTTCCTTTTCTTAACCATCTCAGATAATCTACGGCTTTAGCTCACCCTGGAAAAACATATCTACAAAACTCCTTTGCGAGCAGTGTCAAATGCTTGACACAGCACACAGGCCAAGCTTCTAGCAGCCAAATCACCTCACCTTCTGCTAAGTGTGTTTTCATGCCAAGAATCTTCAACCCATGCTATGTATTCATGCTGTGTTCCAGTGGCTGCCTGGGAACCAGACTTGGGGCTCTGGCCATTTGTTAAGGCAAAACACCTGCTGAACTTGTTTGCCAGGATTAAATAGGATGACCCCATCTGTCTTAAAGTGATTCAGTTTCTAGTGTATTTTAAATAAGAAAGTAAGTATCATATCTCTCCTCACATGTGTGTTGGTAGTAGCTATTGCTCAATGCTTGACTTCAATTGATAACATTCATAACTTGTCAAATATAGTGAACATACCCTACGCCTGCTTTTTCTTCAAGTGCTTAATAACTAGATTGGGGAAAGTACAGAAGAATGTCAAGAAAATTCTTCCTTCCGAATTATTTTCTATTATTCATGACATGAGCACCTAGAAGGAACAGATATAATGAAAGTTTTTGCAAAGCAATTGAATAAAATGATGCATTTTAAACTTTACATAGTAACATCATTACAGTGGCTTTGAGTATATAACTAGCTTTGAATAAAATCATTAAAAGGCACATTATGATTTGGAAAAGATCATCATCATCTCTATGAGCCTGATTCTATACAAATTCTGTTTCTGGATATAATTTTAAGATACTATATTTAAAAAAAAAAAAACCCAGGGGGAAAAATGTCTAAATGAAAAACCACTCAGGGAGATTACTTAATTTGAATTTGAGTTTCTATTGTCAAATTCATGAAAGCACTTTATATCAGTAATCTAAAACCAAAGGGAAGTTAATTCAATCTAATTTTCAAAGTCTACACTGCAGAACTGACTTTGAATTAGAGCAAGGGGTCTACCAAAGAAGAAGGCATAAGGCCGAGAACTCATCCAGAACAGTGATGTCCGTGGAATCTGCCAATCAAAAGCTCTGTCAGGAATTTAGCTTTCAGCTCACAACAAAAACAGGGAGTCCTGGTGTATCTTGCTGGTAGGAACTCAAGGCCCAGTAGAGATTATTTCTCTGAGCAACTTCTGAGCTACCATCAACACCAAGGTAGCTAAGTCACACATTTCATCTAAAGTCTAAAGGAAAAACACTCAACAAACACATTTCATCTAAAGTCTAAAGGAAAAACACTCAACTAAAGAAAAGATCAAAGTCTCAACTCACCAAGCAAAATCTATGTAGCCTAAGTATCAATGTCAGCATTTTACTCTCCAAATTCTGAAAAATTAAGACTCATTCAATGCTTCAAACCTAGTTTGAAAAATGAAATTCCTTAATGCATAGAACTAGCATTGACAAATTGAGCGGTACGATGCTACAAATTAATTTTGACTCTAAATGGTGAATCTGTCTAAACTATTAGAAGAACATTAATGCTCTCCAGTCAAGAAAATGTAATTACTTGAAGTAAAAAACAATTCATAAATGTTAATTATGACTACAAAGCAAGAACAGGAAAGAACCAGGTATAATTGTCTAGAGATACTAGACATCAAATAAAAAGGTACAAAAAACCCCCAAGTATCAGTCCCTCCTTCTAGAGGCAGTTTCAGACACATGACAGATAAAACAGGATTCAAATAGGCTGGATGTGTCTGGTCTTACACAATCATTGTACTCAACTAAGTTCTGTTGAAGATTTTTTCAGTGCACTGTCTCTAGCAAGCCCCTGTGCAAACCCATGAGACATGACTTCTGTGATCAGAATCATAAAGCACTGACATCATTCCTTTGGAATGGGGCCAATTTGTGCTAATTCCCAGTACAACCGAGATCCCAGACCTTTTGATTTTATGTTCTAAATGAAAGACATGCACAAGCATAGTGAACATCTAGATAGGGGAGAGGTGAAGGTCAAGACTGCTTCCAACTTTTGTTTTGCTAAGTAAGGATGCTAAAAAATCCCAAATTCTGCCTTTAGATGCCATAAGCAAACCAAATTTAGCACAGAAAGTATAGAATCGTTATAATCTTAGAACAAAGATGACTTATTTCCCATTAAGAAATGGCACCTAGTGATTTTTATGCCATCATTTTCTCTAGAACATGGTAGCCCTGACTGTATACTGTATTATATATCTTCAATAAATCCACATCCTCATTAAGCAACCAGTGGACATAACACAATACATTATTTCAATATTTCTGTTTATATATTGGAATTAACTTTAGAATTCTTACAGGACAAGGGATTACAATAAACCAATAAATGCAAGTTGAATAGCAAAAAACAGTCTCAAATTCTAGAATTTATATTTATGATTCTACTATAAAAGTGTTCAGTGCAAGCAATATGGATGGTAGATGAAATATCCTTTACATTATGCCACTAGTTATTCAGATGGGTATAAATATATTGGCAAGTGTTTTTAAATTGACAATAATGAAAAACAGGCTATATCCTTACAAGGGATTTTCATTATTTCATTATTTATATTTCATTGTTATAGCTCATTTAAGTATATTTTCTGGTGTTTATGTTGAGAGCACAATATAATTATCTTCATAAGCTGCAGGCATCAGGCAAGTCCTTTAGATTTGTAAGTCACACTGCGTTACAGCTGCTTTCCCTAGACCTGCGCTCTGTGTGACATTTCAATAGATCTAGTGAGTGATAGCGGTATCCAATCACAACGAGAATATTACCCAGTTACCTGTTCTCTACACATGCCACCTCGCTAAGCTCACCTCCCCGTACTGATCTCTTTCCTGGCTGCAGGCCACCTGCCTTCCTGATAATCCCTCAGACACACCATGGGCCTGTCATCATCCAGGCTGTTCCCATTCATCCCATAAGGATGTCATCGGTTTACACTGAAAGTAGCCTTAGAGTCCATGAGGGGAACATTTGATAGTAAGCCTACAGTGCAACTTAGATAGCTGCAATACAGTCTATGACTGGAATGGCTCTCTTCTACATACAGATGTGAAACTTCACAGTTCCTACTTCAATTTTATCTCTTCCAAAAGGTCTTTCCTAACAAAGCACATCCTCCAGGGATTACTATATTCTGTTGTATCAGTCTGCTTGACTATCCTCAGTGTGTGTGTGTGTGTGTGTGTGTGTGTGTGTGTGTGTGTGTTGTGTGTGTGTGTGTGTGTGT